>NW_005054360.1:895689-901022 GCF_000277835.1 Geospiza fortis | reverse complement strand
GAAAAGTCTTTGAATGTGCAGTCAATTAACAGAAGTAATCCATCATCTTCATCTCTGTGTAGTCAAGATGATATTTGGTGCCATAAAGTACCTAGAAAGTGCATTTCTGCACTCAACAAGAGAACAGCAATGCTGGGGCTGTTGTCATGCGCAGTCCCAGGGCAGGCTGGGCTCCCAAAACTGACACCACTATTTCATACAAGTGAAATTTCTGAGAATCTGGATATGGAGTCATGGTGGATGCAAGTGGTTGCTTATATCGGCAGCACTGCCTCATTGCATGATAGATGACAGTCACTGCAGAAAAGGCAATTACTTAGAGAGACCCTGAAAGGATGAACAAATCTCATTTGTTTTGCTTATGTGCATTTTAAAAGTTTTATTTTGCAAACCTTCACTTTCATTAGTACTATTGACTTCACTGGCTTCACTTCAGCAGCCCAGGCTTTTCTGGAACAGAGTCCCCTCCCAGTTGTTCTGAGCCTGAAAATCCTGCAAAGTTTCTGAACCATCTCATTAACAGACAAAAATGAAAATGAACTGACTCCCTTTACAGAGGAAGCATGATGGGTATTTTCAATTTCGTTACATACAGACTGCTCTTGCATTGCGTTTTTATGTCTGTCTTCACAACTGTAGTTATTTTTTAAAATGTGAAAGCTGAGATTTGTCAATCCTACATCTCCAAGAGCTTGTAGAAGCATGTCATGGTAAAGACAGCTCACACAGCCATAGGACTGCTCCTGCCATGATACATAGTCCTAAGGAAGTGGTACTGCATGGATCACACCTCTCCCAAACATTTGAAAGAGATGATTGAAAGGCAGTTCCTTCCAAACTCATGTCAATATTTTATCAGTAGAAAACAAAGTAATTTCATCACGTTCCCTCCAGCCAAAATCTGTTCAACCATTATGGAGAAGGTTTGGGTTTGGAGGGTGCTCCAAGCTTCACTGTGTACTCACCGAGGCCACCACGCCTGGTGTGGAACAGGGAATCACGCACAGGTGGGTGGCTGGGCAGTGCACACCCTGACACCAAAATCACATCCTAGTTCAGCTTTTTTCCATCCCTGCACATGTTTTCTCTACCATCTCCTGAATATTTCTAGGAATGACCCCTGGTAGGAGAGCCAGCCTTGGAAATTTGGGGATTCATCAGCAGAACTTCATCAGAGACCACATGAGTGGCCTCTCTACTTCCAAAGAGACATAACTTTGTGAGGGCACTGCCTCTGTGTGTCCTACCTCTGATATTCACTTTACAATTTACCTACTGGGGAAAATAGAGTGGCTGGGTGATTTCCTCACAGAGCTATGGCTGCAGGCACAGGGCAGGCCCAGTGCAAGTGAGCATCAAGCAGTCCTTTAGGGTTGTCAGAAGAAAAGTGGGTCAGACCTTGCAGCTTAAGTGGTCTGGGACTTTGACTTTAATTAATGTGAGATATCAGCACTCCCCCTCACGCAGACATACAGCAGAGGGGATGTGCTGCTGTTACTGCTCACAGATTCCAGCCCCCAGGGTGGGAGCTCCTCTTCCCTGGCTGCCTGCCTCAAGTCACACAGAAACTGCTCTTGTGACTTTATGAATCCATTCCACTGATGCCCAAATTACATGCCAGCTGGAATGGCACAAGAAGGACTTTCCTTTACACTGCTGACCAGAAGGAAGCTCCCCATAATGCCATGTTATCCAGGCACCTTTGCCTCCACAAAGTCCTTGGGTTTGGCAGTGCATGATCCTGGGAGGTGCCTGTGGAAGCTACCAGGCACTGCAGAGCAGGGGAACAAACCAGTCTCTTCAAGCATAAACAGATATTTCACCACAAATTTCCATAGCAGCTATGTAATAGATTGACTCTTAACAAGAAAGGTTGTTAAGTGTCTGAGGGCAGTAAAATGCTGACAGGGAGAAGTGTGGGATGCTGGAGCTGGTGGCAGGAACTGCAAACTGACATCACAGTGAATGGTGAGCTAATAGATTACCTTATTTTACAGGAGATGGATATGACAGCCTTAAAGAAAAGAATTTCAACTGCTTTGTGAAAAACAGCATTTTGTTCAGCCTGGCAGAGCTAGTACAGTTTTACCTGTCTGTTTATGTAGTGCTCTACCTGTGCCAACTCTCACAAATTTTCAGCTTTCCTTTAATATTTTGTGTTGTTCTAAAGTCTCAGTTCCTGGAGATAAGGGGCATTATTAGCATTTCAGCTTCTGCTTGATTTTATAAATTTAGGCCAAAAAAAATTTTAAAATCCTCAACTGCAGTATTTGAGCTCCATTCTCATAATTTGGAGCATGACACCACATGTTTCAATACTTAACTTTCAAAATATTTATTGATGCTACAGAAAGCACAGAAATGCTCAAACGTTGTGACTTACATGCCAAGTATGAGTTTTATTTTCTGGATGGCATATACAGCCTTGTGCAAGTGTTAGTCTATTTCTTACTAATCTGTACTAAGTAACTGCCATACCACTGTTAACTTTCCCTACTCTGAATTTTTTAATTCTAAAAGTTCTGTTCATTTGGAAAGCATCCATTAAGCCCAGTCAGCATTTGAGTGAAGATGATATGCCTGAGAGTACCCTCAAGTATACCAATAATTTAAAATTTTTATTTCTTACTAAGAGTGAAATGAAGTTTTCAGTAAATCATGACCAGCCTGTAGAAGTAGCTGAGTGAAAATCCACACCTTATAAAACCTGTATTATTAGGTAACTATGAGTTAAGTGCCCCTGTGCTGGCCGGATGGTCTCACAGCTGCTCAGAGGCAGTGCTGCCCTTGCCCCAGGGGACATGCCCATGGCTCGTGGGGCAGTGTCACTCTGACAGCTCTGCTGGGTGCTGCAGCAGGTGCAAGTGGTCTTTCAAACCTCACAGTTCACATCTCTTCCCAAGCCTGAGGGGAAGGAGGATTGGCACCTTCATGAGAGGTTATAACTGCAGCTGGCTCTGCTTTCCTCCCTTTGTATCCATAAGCCTGAAGCAAAATGCCCTGGATATGGTGTCCATGGTAGATGCTGCTTAAATACCAGCAGATGCTGCCTAGTTTAAGAAGAGAAAGTTTGTTTAGTTTTGTGTGATTATTACCAGTTTCACTGCTCAGGAATCCAAAAGCATGTGTGTAATGTGACCGAGCGCTGACAGGTTGCTGTGACACACCTTCAGCCAAAGAGTAAATGGGTAAGTGCCATCAGAACAGCAAGGGCACTGCTTATACTCCTGCTGGTGGAGTACAAGAAGGAAACCAAAATGCATCATAGATCTGTATTGCAGAGTTGCAAGGCACCCATGCTCACAGCTGGCACAGTTCAGGATGCTGAATTGCTCAGATTGGATACCCGTAAGGATAAGCAAATTGGTGATTACAGCACCTGATTTAGACTGTCACCATGCCACATGTCCTGGAACATTTAGTCACCTACTTTGCATTTGTACAGAGATGCACCAATTTTAGGAACAAACATTTAAGGTGGAGCTTTTTAAATTATTATTCTTAAATGAGGCCCAGCACAGCAGACAGCATTTGTGTTTGGGGCTTTGACACAGCCTGTCAAAAGGAAAAGCTAACAAGGCTGGCTCCATCGTAGTGGTAGCACAAAACATAATAGAATTTAATATCTTGGGGGGCTACTTTAAAAAGATGATCTAACAGCCAGCTAGTCTATTTTGCAGCTGGGATCACTTATACTCACTTGGCAACAGTGTTATGGCCATGCTGGCATCTCCTCAGTGTAGCAGCCTGCCTTCATTTCATTTTTTTCTGCAGCCTTTTGATGAGGAAACCAATTGCAATTTGGGTTGTGGGTGCAGGTGCATCAAGGAGAAGGTCAGCCAAGGAGAAGGGCTCATCCTGTGTTCTTCTGACAGTCACACACCATTGGGAGCAGGTTAATATGCACTGTGTGCATGGTATCCCAATGCTGGGTGAAGCAATCATGATCAGACTTGTGCTATGCAAGGGAGAAAACACATGGCATAGTCATCTAGATTTCCTCGATGCAGAAAGAAACTGCTTTATATATTCTTAGTTTGAGGGAAAATAAAGAAGCCTCACAGCTTTAAGAAGAGTTTCCCCATCTTTTATGATGTTACATTAAGCTGTTCCAGTTATGCTCTCCTGAATTTACAAGCAGCTCTATAATTAAGCTGGAAGTCAGTGGCTTGGTTGTCTTTCACTACCTTGTGTGTGGTTGAATTCAGCATGAGAGTAATCCACATCTATATTCACATGTCTGTGAGCTCAGCATGTAGCCCACATTACAGCAGCAGAAGTCAATCATGTTGGTGAAGCGTAGGGTGTGACTGAGGCTGTCACAGATTTGGTTTCCCTGGCAGAGTGGGCTTCATCCTTCTCAGGCTCCAAGAGCCAGACTGCCCACAGCCATGTTGGCTGGTTGGGAATCTGGCCATGGGACTGGGTCAGGCACCTCTGCTCTCCCGCATCCCCATGCAGCTGAAATTAGTGGAGCCAGATCTCACTGGCTACATCTGAGACATTTCAATGTCTCAGACAAAAGCAGAATCCCACTCTGGATGATGTGCCCCTTCTCTGGAAACCCTGCAGGGCCTGGATTTTACAAACACTGCACTGTTGTGCCTCCACCTGGGGCTGTAACTGACCAGCATCCCCTGAAGGCCAAGACACTCCTGCACATCCCTGCTAACTTCCCTGGCTCAGTGGGGGCTTCTGGCATTGCCCTGCTTAAATGAAGGCTTTGTGCTTGCCTGAGGCTGCATCTGAGCCCCAAGTTCAGTTATCTTTAAACTGACCATGTACATGATTAGCTGAGTAGCTTTACCATTTAGCAAGCAAAATCTTATGCTGAAAATAATTTGTTAATAGAATGATTTAAACATTAAGCAGAGAAAACACTGCTTAAGCAAAATGATATAATTTTCAGTCTTTTACTGAACTTTGCCATCTACTGTGTTGCTTTCACAGGGAGTCACCCCTCTGCCTGCTGGCTTTTGTAGAATACTATATTTTTTTAGGAACCTTCAAAAACTGTGTAATTAACATTGTTTTCTGTTTTCTGTTTCCCTGACATTTGTTTAGCTCTTTTGTCAGTAACCACCTGGCAGTGAAGTGGCCTGGACTCAATTTCTAAGTACTCCAATGGAAAGTACTCAATTGATACCAGATTAAGACTCCATCTGGTCCCCAGGGAAGCCTGCAGTGCACTGTCCACGTGTCACAGAAGAACAGTGATCACCAGCAAAGGGCTCCCAGTGTGCACACAGCTGGACTGGGTGTGCATTTGCTGGGCCTGCTGCTGCTCACCCCAGGAGCACCAGCCATCTCCTCCCACCTGGTGTGCTGTGATG
>NW_005054360.1:888385-895658 GCF_000277835.1 Geospiza fortis | reverse complement strand
CAAAAAGGCTCTCTGAATTGTACCTGGTAGCAGGCAGCTTCCAATATGCATGACCTTATACCTGGGACTGAGTGTCAGCTTTCAGGGCAATTTATATTTACTACCAGACTAGGCTTAATGCCTCCTAGCTAATTTGGTTTATTCTATCAGTAAATTTGCCTACACTCCTGACGAAGTAATGCTGAGCTGGCCAGACTGGCTTTCTGCAGGACAAATCTAGATCCATCTACTACCTCTCAGTTTGTGACTGCTCAGAGCAGTCAATGTAGGAAGATGTGGTGCTGTTAATTTCTCAGAGGCCATGCAAAGTTTTCAAAGGAAGCAAAATGTCTATATAATGTTGTCATTGGCTGTTATGAGGGGGAACTTGTACTGTAACAATTGACTAAATTCCACTTTTGGATTAGGGGAGCAGCCAGTGGAGCAATTTCACTGCTTGTCTATTACAGAATGCCACAGGAGGGCAACCTGCAAACTGTAATTTGTGCTGAGTGATGGTAATAGAAGTGCAAATGATCCTCCATAAATAGGGACTGTAGAGATCACAAATGCCCTCTCCATGTGTACTGATTTTGGCTGGGATGGAGTTTATTTCCTGTGTAGCATTCCAGATTTGTGGACTGTGCTTTGGATTTGTGACCAAAACAGTGTTGAAAGACACCAATGTTTTGGTTGTTTCTTAATAGTGCTTGCAAAAATGCATACCTTCTATAGCTGTTCTTTTTGTCATGCTCCTCCCTCAGCAAATATGCTGGCAGTGGCCAAGATGCTGGGCAGGGACAGAGCTGACCCCAGCTGACCAGAGGGATATCTCATACTGAATTAAGTGGTCCTCTGCAATAAAATCTGGAGGTAAAAAAGAAGAAAGGAGGGATATTTTGTGCTTGCCTTCCCAAATAATCATTATGTGTGATGGAGCCTTGCTTTCCTGGAAATGAGAAATTTTGACTCTGGGATCTAGGTATCAGGTGCAGGAATTGCTGGTCTGATAGAAAAAGAAAAATATGTTCTCTGTATCTCAGAAGAATGCACTCACAAGGGTCTGTTTTTCAAACAAAGCAAAACTTTTCATCTCCATCCACATCTACACCTCAAAAAGATTAAATCAGAAAATGCATAGAAGCTTGAGCTCTTTAACCCTGCTGACAACAGTGAGTGCATGGATTTGTGTGCCAGGATATAAGTGAGGTCAAGCAGCAATGCCAAACAAGGTTTGTACAGTGGCTTGTGGACACATTATGATCTACTTGTTTCTGTGTCATTCCAAGTCATTTCTTTGCAGGGTAAAGATATTTCTTTACCTTGATACCAGTTTGTTATCTCCTGTGAAAAAGCCAGGGAGTTGGATTTGATGGGAATTGCAGAAAACACAGAACTGGCTGCTTTCCTTCAATTCCTGGCAGGACTGACTGTGAATTGACAACGTGGGCAGACACAGCAGAAAAAATGGCCAGAGCCCTGTCCCCTTCCACAGCCACACAGGCTCCCCTGCCTTCCCTCCTCACTCTGCCCCTGCCTCTTGGACACAGGATTATTTGTGTTTTCTCAAACATTAGGATGGATCTTTCTTTGAGTGGATCAAAACGTGAGCGATTGCATCTTTTTGAGAAAGTCTAGTTTCTGATATGGGCTGAGTGTTAATCTTTTCAGAAAGTAAAAGACAGAAATAAAATGGAGCCAGTGTCAGTAAAGAGTATTCCTGCACTGCTATTGTTACGGGAATACTGTAAATACTGTAGCCTGTTTTAAGTTATATTAGAGAAAGACAAGAAATATTCTAGAGTCTTGAACTTTAAGCTGTTGTCTGCATCTGTCCAGTCACCCTTGGTATTTCTGCCATGTCCATGTTTGTGTCTGTGCTGTTCTCTGTCTGTGCCTGAGATTTCTCTTGTCTCATTTAGGAAAGTTAAAATGCAAATATTTCAGCTGAAATAATTACCTCAGTGAAAAATCAGTGTCTTAAGACAGTCCTGAAGAATTCCCTCCCACCTAAGGCAGGCATTTGCAGAGCACAGGTAGCTAACCCCTCACCACAGAGGCTTCCTGTTCTGTTTTGAGGCGCCACTCACTGTCCTGATGAGGTTCCCTCTCCACACAGCTTTCTCTGCTGACCCATGGGAAAGGAAAACATCTTCCCCCTGCAAAAAAAAAACAAAAAAACAAAAAAATAGCACAGAAAGGTATTTAACAACAACAAAAAAACCCAAAACCCAAACCAAACAAGAAAAAAAAACAAAACAAAAAAACAAAAAAAAAAACAAAAAAACAACAACAACAACAAAAAAACCCAAAACCCAAACCAAACAAGAAAAAAAAACAAAACAAAAAAACAAAAAAAAAAACAAAAAAACAACAACAACAACAAAAAAACCCAAAACCCAAACCAAACAAGAAAAAAAAACAAAACAAAAAAACAAAAAAAAAAACAAAAAAACAACAACAACAACAAAAAAACCCAAAACCCAAACCAAACAAGCAAACAAAACAAAACAAACAAACAAAAAAACGAACCCCCAAAAACCCCCCTTTCACCCATGTTTTAGTTCCTTACGAGTGGCTCTGGGGAGGACAGGAGGGAGGCAGGGTTGCCCGGTGCTGTCTCTTGACTACTGGGAGCCCCATGGCGGCAATGCCACCTTGGGGTGCGAGCCCAGAGTCACAGCAAGTCTGGGACCTGGCAGATGCTTTGTCATTTAAAATGTTTCAATCACAGCAGCAGGAGGAGAAGTAACACTCCCTCAGGAAGGAAAAAGGTGGAAGATGTGCTACCAAAACACTTTGCCATCCCCTTATGAGAGTGATGCTCACCTGAGATGACAGGAGTGAATGAGGCAAGTTCACAGGTTATTATGACAAAACCATGTCAGATCTGGCCAGAATTTACCTTCTAAACTAGAAATATTTTGCTATTTGAATGCTGTTTTGTCTCCCCTACTGAAATGGGTAGGAGCAGAAGATGGCACATAACTGTGTCATGATTTTCCCCAGATCCAGAGTAGAGATATTTCACATTTCAAATGTAAACTAAAGGGGTGTCAGGGAGATGCTGCAGCTGGCAAAGCAGAGCCTGCCCTGGCATCCACATCTCTTCCCCTGGCAGATGCTCTGTGATGCTCTCCCATGTCAGAGCAGAAGGAAAGCCTGCACTGGGCACCCAGGTACCCAGCACATGTGTTAGAGCACAACTTGTTTTACTCACTTCTCTCCCCATGGACCAATGGAAACTTGCTTTAGGGTACACCTCACAACCTCCTGGGCAGTCACAGTGCTTGCCCTGTCACATAACTGCTTGTCTCTGTAGCTGTCATGTTGTGGAGGTTTAGTAGCCTTTTTAAATTGTTATATCCCAAGTATTCTTGTTTGGCATCTGAATTTATAAGGGTGAAATATGAAGTTAAGAAATTGGGGTTTGGACTAATCTCAGTCTGGTCTCTTACTGAGCTCTCAGCTGAATGTCTCTTAGTGAAAGCTTTCTTTCAACTCACTGAAAGATGCTGTGATCTGCCCTGGCAACATCTTATTAGAATGCCAAGAACAAGATCAACAGCTGTGCTGTGATTTCCATTCCTGTGCTGTAAGTGTCTGACATTTGCTCACTCCAGCCCTCCTGCCACCACACATTGGACTTCTGAAGGTCCCTTCCAGCCTAAATGAGGCTCTGATTTTATGGCTGCTCAAGCACAGACTTCCATGCACAGCTCTGCAGCTTGAACTGAATTACTCATAATGAGGGCATTTGTTAAATATGTCCTTTTAGGGTATGTCAATGCTTTCTGGTTTCTTTCCATAGACCTTTCCTTGAATAAAATATCTGACAATCTTTATTCTAGTTACATAAAAGATTTATGCATCTCTTTTTCTGACTAAATAGAGGTATTCTTTATGAAAAAGGGGGAAGGATGTTTAATATGTTTCCTTTTTTGTGTATTGAAATTAAATCCAATAAGTATTTTTATATTTATTTTATAACTATATTGCCTTCTAAATTACATGTGCATGGAAAATTTAGAGACCTTTGCCACTTGGTATCTCATTTCTTCCTTCCCAGAAACGAACGTATTATTATTATTGATATTGATATTTCCATTGCTCTTTCCTGACCACAAGAAAGTAACTGATGCAATTTTAACCACATTTTGGTGCCTCTTTTTCATGATATGGTTTACAACAACTCAAGGTCAGGGGGCAACTTTTCATAGGGAGGTACATTGACTGAAAGAGGAAGAATTGGTATGCTTAGAGCAATTTACTTTGCAACAAAGCAGATCTGGAGTATTACTATGAAGGCAGACTGAAGGAAAATGAATATTCCTCATAAATTTTCTGTGGAAATCCAACTTCAGAGGTGACTGGATGAACTTGTCCTAAGCCATCTTCTCTCCCTCAAAGCATGACTGAAATGGACATTGTCTCATGTTCTTTGCACAAAGATAAAAACTTGGAGCTCTAAGAAATACCATCTCCTGATCATCTGGAACCTCACTGAACTCTCTGGCTCCTTCTGCCTTCCTGGAGGGGCCAAAACTCACACTGCAAAGGTTGTGGGCTTCCCTGTCACCTCACACACCATCCCCACTCCCAAGGAGTTTTAGTTCCTCCTTGTGCACAGCTCAGCCCACAGCAGCTCTGCCAGGCCCCCTCTGCCACCCAAACCTGCCCATCTCCATTTTATATAGGCTGAAAAACATTCTCATTTTGCTACTTTCATAGTAAGTGCATGTTTTGAAACTGAGGCAGAAAGAGGATGTAATAGCTATGAGAGAAACAGCTGCCACTATGAAAAACATGGTGCCAAATCCACAGGTTGAATTTCAAACATGAAGAAAATATGTGTGACTCCAAGGGTTTTGGCCATGGGGAGGAGCAATGGCTTCTGCTCCATTCTCCTCTGCTGCTGTTCCCACAGTGGGCGAATAAAATTTTTTTTTAAAGACCTCATTTTGTTTTAAGTCTTTTGTGTACAACTTTTGCAGAGTGACTCCCAGCTGTTGTAGGTGGAGCCCTGCTGAATAACTGCTCACTTTGTAAAAGCTGTCACTTATAAAATGTTCTAGAGATTCTTCCTTTGATCATAATGTTTTCAATGATAATTCTCTTCAAACAGTAGCTGCTACATACACTGAGCATCTTAAAGAATACCTTTTTAGGCCTATTTTATGCTTTTATAGTGTGGGGAAAGAAGGTGGCTCCAAATTTTACAGTGTTTACACTGTGCATTGTGACATTGCCTCTTTTAGTTACTACTCTCCTGCTGTTAATTCCTGAATATTTAATTTTCCTCTTTGGCTGCTGTCAGGAATAGGGCTAAAGCTTTCTAGGACTCTGAGAAGTTTTTCTCACTGATTCAGGGGCTGTTTTCCATTTGCAGCTTGTATTTTGTCTCCTGCTCACCTGCCATTCCTGCAGCAAGGGTAAGGCATGGCCACCTGCATGACCTGAGAGAATTATGGGGGCCCCAGCAAGGCCTGGCACCTCAGTGCCATCAGCATCCTGGCATCAAAACTTCAGCTATTTGTTAAAAATTAAGTCCCCCATTTTTCAATCCTAAATTTGTGCTCACTAACTTGTAGGCTAGATGCCCTCTTGGAGTAAGAGGATGAGTATGGAAGTAATAAGGGACTGATGTGTCCCAGCTGTTACATCCCCACTGCCTCTGCTCTCCTTTTATTTCCTTTACCCTGTGCATTTTGACAAAGACCAGCTTCTGCTTTTATGATGAGAGCCCCTAGAGCTGCACGTAATGCTCAGGTAGATATTGTTCCTTTTCTCTCTGCATCCACTCTTGTTTGAGAAGATGATTTTATGGGGGTGGAAAGTGTGGTGCTTGTTAGCCCATACCTTAGACAGACTTGGTTAAATAGTCCCATCCTCCCACTGCCTACAACCAATGTGACTTTATGTCTGTTTGCAGACATTACCCTGAATTTTAAACTTTTTTTGCTGTCATTCTTTACTTGCAGGGTATCAGAAAGCACCAGAACATGAGCTACAGATGCTGTGGTTTTGTTTTGTTTGATGAAGTCCCTTGAATCTCACATGCCTTGCACCCAAGCAGAGCCCAAGGAGTCCACAGAGTTGCTCACAGGAGGAGAAGAGTATTTTAAGCCCCCACCTTCGTTCTTTGCCCTGTTCTTCACACTTTGTTGTCCAGTGCTTGCAAACACAGAAATATGCTGGGGTGACTTGCTCTTCCCACCCCATGCCTGCTCAGAGGGGGCTGCCCCAAGGCTGTGACAGTGCTGCCCACACAGTTCTCTGCACCAGGCTGCTCTCAGTGCCTGTGCCTGCCCTCTGCAGCCTGGGCCAAGGGCAGCCCTCGGGGAGGGTGCTCCCCTTGCACTCTCATCACCCAAAACCGAGGTGTAAAACACGTGTTCTGGAAGTACTGGCAGTTCCTTTTATTCTGATTACCAAAATGTCTTCTGGAAATAACTGGGCAATACAGTAAAGAGGAGAGGCAAAAATACTGTGGTTTTTTGCAGAATTATATTTTCACTTAGTTACTTTGCCTCTCTCTTTTCTATTGTTTTGTAACCACCATATAAATAAAGGATTTTTTCCTTCCACTGTCATTTGTGTCTTTTACTTTATGTTGCAGTAGACTTGGAAACCACTTGGGGGAACTTTTCCCATTGCAGATAATTACAGGTAAAAGACTGTATTATCAAAAATACGTACTGATCTGACTCAGCTGCTTTTATGATTACTGCATATCACAGAAGATATTCAGCAGATTTTTATTCACAGGAGATTTTACTTAGAAATGTCAAATACTTAGAACCTTTGCAGATAAAGCATTCTTTAGATTTGTTACTCTGATCATATAGTTTGGGAAAGTTTGCTTTTGAGTGAGTGCCTAATTAAGCATTGAACCGGCACTGAAAGACCTCTTTTAAAGTCTTGAACTGTATCGGGACCTACGCAAATGGGGAAATATTATTTAGTTGCAAAATAGGACTTGAACAGTTAGGGTGATGTCACGATAGAAACTGTTCGGCCCAAAGCAGTGTAGATCTTGCATGGATTTTCCCGCTCACAACTCCTTTATTTAAACTCCTTTATTAAAGAGTTCGGGCCTTCCTGGGCAGAAGGTGAGAGCGGGAGGGGCGCGGAGCCGCCGCCGCGGCGCCACCAGGGGGCGCGCTGCCCCGCGGCCAGCCCGGAAACGCCACCGAAATTCCCGAAAATCCCGAAATTCCCGAAAATCCCGAAATTCCGCCTGCCGGGGGGGACCGCGCCTCCTGCGAGCTCCGGAGGCCTCCAGGAAGGGCCT
>NW_005054360.1:861902-888093 GCF_000277835.1 Geospiza fortis | reverse complement strand
CCGGCTGCGGGAGCCCGGCGCTGCCCCCGTACTTTTTGCCCATGGTTCAGGCCCGGCCAGGTTGCCCAGCCAGGTACCAGGGTCACAGCGTTTCACGGGCACCAGGGTCACATTTCTTGAGCACAGCGTTCCTCATGCTGTGATTTTTCCCCAACACTCCAACACAATAATCCAATACGCTTCTAACAACGGCAGGAATCAGAAATTACTCAGTGTGAGGCCCAGTCACATCCCTTTATGCCTCCAAGTACGTCTGAATCCAGGAACAGCCATACTTAGAACAAATTGTCAATTAAGGCCTTAATTTATGCATTTTTACACATATCTAAATACCTTTGCCTGTGGCAAATCATTTTGAACCAGTGGAGCTAGGCCTGTGGCTGAGGTTAAGCATGCAGCTGGTTGCTATCCAGGACTGAGGACCTGGCCTCTTCCTCCTCACCTCATGGGGCCATGAGGGGAAATGCTTTGAGCAGAATTTTTCTTTGCGAGGATGTTGAATTCTGTGACAGAGGCACCAGTGTCAGCCCCTGGGCCAGTGCCCAGTGTGCAAGTGACTGGAAGAAACTGATGGATCTGTGTGAGAAAGAAAGAAAGAGAGGAGATGCAGGGTGAGGAGTGGAGAATAATGGGGAAAAAAGAAAAAGAAAAAAAAAAAGAAAAGAAAGAAGAAAAGAAAAGAAAAGAAAAGAAAGAAAAGAGAAAAGGAGAGGAGAGGAGGAGTGGCTCTTCCTAGACCTGTGAATATCTTCCAAGAGCCTTATCAGAGGATACCAGAGGGACCACCAAAGTCTGTTTCTCCCTCCTGTACCCCCCAGGGAGAGAACAGGTGCAAGGAGTAATAGTCACAGAGGATTTTGTTATAAGTCTTTGCCATAGGGTGACTCTCCAGCATTGAAAACAGGAGACTAAACGTGATACATATATGCAAAGATAATTCCAGTGTTTAGTTTTCATTTCCCTTTTCAGGTAAAGGAAATCTGATGTTCAGTTGCACAAATCATTGCTCGCCTGGGAATTGTGTACCTGAAGTGTAGCTGAGACATTTCATGGTCTTGTGTTACTGAACCTGAGGCACACTGTGGTGCCTAAGTGCTGTTGAATAATCTGGTGGTGTTGTGTCAGCTTTTTAAAGGCAGAAGAGCATTTCTTTAGGCTGCGATGAAAGGCTTTAAACCACAGCCACCAATGCAAAAGAGACTTGCTAGACCTCACTGACAGCCACAAGTGGGGGAAAAGCTCCCCAGAGGGAGCAGAGAGGAGGCTGGGCATCAGCAAGCACACACATCCTTGTAGAGAAGGGGAGGTTGGAGAGCTGGGGGGAGGAGTATCTGTCACTTTGCTGCTATTTTAGCACTCTGCATCCAGCAGCCAAGCTGATCAGAAGCAATCAGGACAGGGGTTTGATGGCCTAAACTGCTGCTTCTGCGGAAAGTGGATTTCATCTAGATCTCCCAGCTGTGGAAAATGCTCAGAGAGATGGGCATGCACACAATCACCATGGAATATTTGGCCCTCCAGACTAATGCTTTCCTTGCTGAAGCCATGGCAGCACTGTTCTTGGCACTTCCCACAAAGGGGGAGCACCACAAGGAGTGCCCTGGCTTCTCAGTTTAGCCACCTTTTGAACCATGACCAGTGCTGATGGTCCTTTCCTCTGGCTTCTTCTTCCAAATACACATATATATGCATATTTAGTTATTTTTAAGGTTGGGTTTTTTTGTAATAAATATGATTTTGTGGTCTCTGTCAGGTCATTGGATAAACCTCAGGGAGTCTGGGCAAAGCTGGGCTTACAAAGCCCACCCCACCTTGGTGGAGGTCATGATTAGGATTAGCAGAAAGTTGCACTGTAAAGACTTGGTTTTGACTGGACCATCAGGGGATTTCTCCCCAGGAAAAACAACAGAATGGCATTTGGTATCTCCCTGGTATGACTTTACATAGTTAACAGGAATCAAAAAAATTTACCATGCTGGAGCTCAGAGGCCCAGAGCTGTCTGACCAGCTCTTGCCAGGATTCCAGTTTGCTCAGCAGCATTGGGAGAACTGTAAAGAAACTCCTCAGCTCTAACTGGGACATCTTGAGCTTGAGGATTTATATCACCCTTTGAAATGTTTGAGTCACAGCAAACATTATTTCTATTATGACAAATTTTTGAATAGAGATTGAAATGATAATTTTTCTTCTTGCTGTAGGAGTACACGTTTTCCTTTGCCTCTTAGTCTAGAGGCTTAGGGTTGCCTGGTTACTCTGACTCAGAAACTCTGTAAGGTGTCTCTTGGTGAAGGAGCAGATACAATTTGGCAATTAGAGAAGCTTGATTTCTCATCTAAATGTAGAAATCTTTAGGAAAAAATAACCATTTGAGGAGCAGTTGCACAGAATCCACAGTGAGAAAACTCTCAGAGCATACATTGGTACTGAACATTGCTGGTTTGCTTATTGTAGAAGCATGAAGGTCGTTAATAATATATGCAATAATTAGGAATGTTTTTCAGTGTTCAATTAATAGAATCCTGTTCTTAGCATATATGAATTGCAAATGTGATCAGAAAAGCATTTTTGTTGAAGAATTTCCCCATGGACTAGTGCTATAAAAAGGCTCCATTCAGCCAGCAATCTGTTCATCTCAGGCTGGAGTTAAAGGTACAGGATACATTCAGGTGAGGGCCCCAGTACAGCCACACAGCCAGCTAAAGCATTTCTTATCTGCTTCAGTGTGCATGTGGCTACATATATATTTTTATATAGTACATGTGTGCCTATAAATGTGTGCAAATATTCTTACAGTAATGCATTTGTGCTGATTTGGAAATTTGTGATTGTAGAAATGATTTTACTTTGCAAAGTTCCTTCAGAACTGAAGCCATGTTGTTTCAACAGTTGCTTCATAGATGCCCTTTAGTTGTATGCATTTTGATGCATCAGAAAGCACTTCAAGAACAAGGAGGGTTATTTAATGGCCAGGAAGGTGAGGAATGTTTGATGAAAAAGTCAGATCTGTGGACCAACAGTTTTGATATCCAGGGACCAGAAAGGCTCAGCTAGCATAAACTCTAAAAGGTCAGAATTTGATTTAATGAACTGAACTTTCAAGACAAGCGGTGTTTTTCATACAGGATATCCCCTCAGGCTTGCTTTATTCAGATAGCAAAAAATGCAGAAAAAATAGACTGACAAAAATGTCCTGGTTTGTATATCTTGCATGTTTTTAATCAAGTGTCACCACTATACACTTATGGTTAAATTTTGTATCCCTCATGCTCTATTTAGAAGGGTAGGGCATTACCTGTTTCCCTTATAGCCTTATGTTATGCTCAGTACTGTGTCCTACATCAGCAGGATCTGAATCATTGTCTGCACCACGTCTGCTCACAGTCTCACTTTGGACACAGCCCAGCTGAAGTGGGCTTGGAACACCTCCGTGCTGTCGGGATCTCCCACTTCTCACTTGGCTTTTTTCAGCTCTTAAAAGGCAATGGCTGTGGTAGGGAAACAGAAAGCCACAGGTGTCTGTCCTTATTATTAACAAATAGGGATAACTTGGGAAAAACATACATCACCCAAGGTTATTTTCAGAGTTATATAACTCACTGTAACAATCATTTTAAATGTGAAATGGTGAAACTGTAAGGTAGTCATGGTATCAGGAGGTTCATGCCAGAACTTTGATAAAGAAAAATTGTGGCTCTCTTATGAAAGTTTGTTGGATTTTTGTAGTTTGGGCTTTTTGTTTGTTTTTGCATTTTTTTACAGGAGTCATTTGCAGTTAATGAAACAATCAGAATACATATATTTTCAGCCAGGCACAAGGTGAACCTACAATATTCTCTACAGGAATGGTATGTAATCTGCTTACTAAGTACTGTGGGATAAGTTCAATAAAATGAGATCATTTGCAGATAACACTGCCCTCCAAAAATATTTACATTAAAATATAAGAAATGGAGAACAGTTCAGGAACCCTTACTGCAGCAAAATTGAGTGAGCAATGAAGTGGGACATGCTTTGCAGAGAGTGGTGGTTTATTTATTTATTTATTTATTAAGAATTACATTTGTCTTGAATGAGAAAGTGGTCTCACATCTTTTACCAGTCATGTTTTGACTTATAGTAATTGCCATAATAAAGAGAGAAATTGCATTTCTAGGTTGTCTTTTTCCAGCAAATGACCCAAACATGGTATTCACAGAATTTTGGTACTCTCTATTGAAGGGGAGGAAGGAAGCCAGAACAGCCAAATGGAAAGCCCAAGGATATGAAGGATCTATTTTACCCCAAATTTCTGAGAGCATCAAGTGCTTCTTTTTAATATGGCAAGTATCATGGTGCTCCAGGAAGATTCATTTAACAAAACCACCTGAAATATACACAAACCCCATACAGAAAAAAAAATCAGATTCAAACTTGGATGTAAAAAATTTACAGAGAAATAAAGAAAACACAGTGGAGAGGAGGCTGGCTTCTCAAGCCCTGAGGGATTGACAGTCTCCCATCAGAATGAGGTAAATAATGATATTATTTTTTAAATTACAAATTATTTAAAAATACACTTGCCTCAGAATTGGCCTAAACTGCAGCCCTTGGAACAATCAGGCTGGTGGCAAGCTGTTCTTTCCTGCATTTCTGTTTTAAGTTTAGTACAAGAAAAGGGATTTTATTATTGCTCTTTCTTGCCTAATGAATAATCAAAGTTTTTCACATCTTTGGATGGAAACATGCTGGGACAAATTTTTTTCCCTAGTTCATGCCCACTCTTAATGCATTCACATATGAATGCATTCACAGCCTCACAGGGGGGTAACATTAGTTGAAGCTCAGAGAAAGAATAAATAAATTACTAAGAGACAGCTGCAAGTACACATCCACATACATAGCTGTGAGGTTCTGGCCTCATAATTGGAGATCCTTTTTACAGATTTATCCACAGCCTGGTACACTTCTGGCTTCCTACTGTGAATTAGTTTACCCTTTCTTAAAAGTCACTTTGTTACCTATCTGGTGCATAATATTAATGATGTTCTAAGCAAATGAGGAGAATTATAAACACCAGTGATGACGGAGAAATAATCAAGGATCAGGAAGTTTCTAATGGGAAAATGGAGCCTCCCACAGAGAATTCTGCTTAAAATATCATCTTTTACTAATTGATATAGTCACTGGTGTTGGAGATACTGTTGTTTTGCACCTGATTTAAATAGAGTTCAATGAATACTTTAATCAGACTAGGAATCTGAAGTGTTTATTGTGGTTTTTTTCCTGAAAGAATGTTGTAAAAAGAGTATTTTAGGGTTGCTGAAAACTCAGCAGCGAACATCAGTGATGCCCCAGCTGTGTGGGAAAGGGCTGGAGCAGTGTAGTGTCATATTGTTAGGTGGCCTAGATACTCACCCAGGTATATCCACCTCTGCATGAAAGAAAGATTTTTTCAGTAACTACTGAATTGTTACTTCCTAGAGACCAGTGCTACTGGAAAAGGAGGAGGAGATGAGAAGAATTAACTCACCTGTGCAGTGAAGGGGTCCTTATGAAACCTGCAGTGGGATGGGCATGGATTTGTAAGAAGATTTCTGAAATGTAGCAAAGTCCAGGCAGTGTTTCCCAGGCTCCTGTAAAGGAATAAGGGCACATTGCAGTAGATTTTCTTGTGTGTGAAGCTGTGAATGCAGAGTGACAATATTCACACAGGACCCCTGGGACCCTGGAATCCATTCCTGACAAAAAGTAGGCTGCATCTATGTGTTGCTGCATGTAGGAGTTAGCTGCTTCTCTGCCGTGGAAATATCCTCCTCAAAGTTATTTTTGTATAGCCACTCTTTCTTTCTGTATGTGCAAAGCTTAAAGTTTTAATTGCCTCTGATGTTTGAGCCTTTAGGATTCATGGTTTTATGGTCCTCCTTGCAACTATTTATTTCATACAAATTCATGTAAACAAAAGCTGATCTTTTTCCAATTAATTAAGTCCCTTCATTTAAGTAAGGAAACTAAAGATACACATTTCTATCAAGGAACTATTTATTTCAAATGTCTTCCTGCATTATTACTTAAGGGTGTAGGAGGAGGAGGAGAGGGAAGGAATGCATTTCTCTCTGATTCAACCACAGAGGTGCAAAACCTAAGTGAAGCCGCCCCTCCAGCTCCCTTCCTACCAAACAATGGTTCTTGGACACAGTTTTAAGATCACTTTTTCATCTTATTGTTGACTTCCTCAGCACTAAGTTTGAGGAAGAGAAGTAATGCCACACAGAGATGTGGCTTAGTGGGAAATGGCAGCAAAAGCTACAGGAAGCTTTTTTATGCCTTTCTGAAAGCAGCATATCAAAGGGTAAAAGCTAAGCTACAGAGGATGCTTATTGTGCCAGGACAATAGCACAGACACCCTCACTTGGAGATGGTTAAGGTTTATTTTTCAAGAAGCCTTTCATACTGCTGCTGGAAAATGCCATCCCATTGAATGTTTTGATGACAATGTACTGCTGTACCTTTCCCCAGCAGGAGCTTCTTGAATTCATAATGTACACGTGGTCAAACAAGAGATGGCAACGCTCCAGGATGTTGCCATGATTTCCAAGCTGCAGTCACTCTTCCCAGATTTTTTAAATTAAGCTTGAAAAAAAAAAAAGCAATAATGACACTCCCCATGGAAGAGGGTTTTTATTTCTGCAGGTCTCCTTAGTCCATCCCTAATGGCAACACACTGTGTCCACTCAAAGTCAGATATCTTGGAGAAGCTCTGTCAGAAAGAAGAAAGTGGGATTGCTATTGCTAGAAGGGCAGAGCTAAGGTTTCCAAGGTATTTTAGATATGCATTGCTTTACTTCCAAAAATGTTCATGTTTTAGATTTCAAAAAGAGGCTGGATTCATAAGTTGCTACAGGTTTTCTTGTAACTTAAATATTTTAGCTCTCTTCAGGCTGATGATGAACCTTAACCATGTTCAGTACAATGTTAAGAATACAGTATATTGCCGGCATCAATCAAGACTAGAGCTGCAATACCAAACTCATTTACAATAATCATGTACAAATGTACATTCATTTTGTACACTGGTAACCTCTGAATGGGAAGGTTAACACCATCAGAACCTTCGTCTACTCTGAAGAAAAACACTGCCAGGTATGACCAAATAAACTGAGCCAGAAGCCCACTTGGATTAGAATCTCATGCCAGAGTACATTGGAGTAGATAGGCTTCTTTTTACATTAAAGGATTTCTAGAACAAGGCTGATGTTTCAGAGCTTCTGATATTTCAGTCTCTTGTCTAAAGGTCTGCCTGCAAAAAGCAGCAGTTCACTCCATAGTGACTCACTTTAGTGGATAGAAAACCTCCCCAACAGCACTTCATTCTGAGTCACAGTTTTCCAAAGTAGCATTTATTCAATGTACATGGACTGACTGTCATCTTACTTGATCAATTAAATTCTGGAGCATTGCGTAAACATCTCTGAAGAAAGGTGCAGCCTGATGGATTTGCAGCTACAGTGGTGATGTGATACATCTGCATAACAAGAAAGTTACCATGCAGTACCAGCCTCCTGCTTTTAGAGCTTTTGGTTGGAATTTTTTTAAAAATAACTGCTGTTATATGTCAGAGTCTTTAGGCAGCACCTAGGAGATAAATCAGGAATAGCTGGATATAGTTGTGTATGATTCTATGTCTACCTATGTCTGTATTTAAATGCATATATATATATATATATATATATATATACACACACACACCTCATACAGACATATACATACATGTATATATATATATAAACACATGCACAATCCATTTTTCCACATAAATTGCTGAGCATTTTGGTTGGCTATTCATGAAAGTATGAAAAAAATGAGAGAGCTTGAAGACTCTGGGCAGAGAGCTGTGATCCAATGCTGGCCACCTACTGTCAATTCTCCCAGATGGATTCTGGCTGAAATCAAGGCAGCCTTCATGGGGCAGGAGAGCACAGCACAGTGAAGAGCCTGGGGTGGCCAGGAGGCAGGTGGTGAGGGACTGCAGGCACAGGGACAGCATGAAGAATAAGGACTTCACTCACTTACCTATAGCAAACTAATTGCATTGGTGCAAACTTGAGACTCCCACAAACTTCTATGAAGTGTTTCAAGCATATTCAAAATATGATTAAAATGGATAATTACCATTCTGGACTATTGGGGAAAAAATACAGCATACCCACTAAAGTTCAATGAAACTTAGCAATTACAGTTATTGACAAACCTGACACACAAAGGAGTTTTACTTATAATTAAGTAGTAATCCTGCTTAACAGCATTCTGGGAAGAAAATATGGCGTTCTAAGTAAACAAAACAGTGAGGCTTTTACCCCAATTAGCCTTTAGACTTGCACGTGGTCAGCATTGTTGCTTGAACTTTAACCTTGACATCCTTCATGCGCAAGAGAGAAATTAATCCCATCACAGAATCATTTAGGTTGGAAAATATCCTTAGTATCAAGTCCAGCTGTTGACCCAGCACTGCCAAGCACACCACTAAACCCTGTCCCTAAGCACCACACCTACACATCTTTTAAATACCTCCAGGAATGGTGACTCAACCACTTCCCTGGGCAGCCTGTTCAAAAGCTTTACAAGAAATTTTGGGGGTGTTTTATTTGATGTCTTAGATATGGAGTTTAAGAGGAGACTGATTGTGTCCCAGACTCGATCAACTTTATAGATTCTATGTCTGTAAAGGGGACCCAGGGAGACTCACAGAGATGGCTCTTACTCAATGGATACTATTTTGGGGAGTCTTTGCAAAGTAAGTTGATGATACTTCCCAGGTTTCAGCAGTTCCCTCCCTCATCACTCCCACACATCTTTCATGGTGGAGTTCTCCATCTTGCTGCTTTTCCCCATCCCCTGCAGCACATGAAAATCATGGCTTCTCTTGGTTCCCAGCACAGATTTGGTTGGAATGTGGTGTGAAAGGTGGTTCTCTCAGTGACCCATGGCAATCTGTACAGCAGATTTGACAGAAAGCTCTATTTCTCCTGCCTGCAGTGGGCTCTGCCTCTTCACCAGGTCATGATCCAGCGCCCCCCACATTAGATGTGCTAAAGAGGTGAGAGGAGCCTCTCTGTGCAGTGTGATGACAGAGCACACCCCAAGCTGTGGAGTCCTGCTGCCATTCAGAAACGTTGGAGCCATTACTCTATTCCTGAATGAAGACCTTGGCATGGGAGAGCTGTCCTTGCACATTTAAGCAGGGTTAGATAGAGGGTTTTAGTAAGAAAGTGTTTCGAAGGAGGTCAGGTCTCATCTGTGTGTGGTGGCTCTGGTGTCTGTTTCTTGAGTCAGTGAGGTCATTGGGGGAACATGGAATCATGGTGCTCGACCACGGTGCATTCCTGATGCAAATAGTTTACTACACTGATGGTTGCTATGGACTGCAGCTATAATGCAGGGCAAACCACAGCATTCATGCACACAGAAATGTATGGATAGTCATTCCTCAAAGAAAGAATGTTATTTTGTTGAGTGGTGTAGAAGATTGGCTTCAACAGCAAGCAGACCAGCTATGTATCTTGGGAGGTGTGATCACACTGCATATATCACACTTGTGCTATGGAATATAAGTTTCTGAGGAAGAGAAAGAACTGAAATGGCTAAGTAGATGTACTGGTTTACCTCAGTGATAAGTGACATTTCAGGGGCAGAACAAAGGGGTGGTTGGATCTCTGAGTGGGTTGGAGTATGATGTACAATTTTTACCCTCACCATTGATACAGTGAATCTCTGCTGCTCCTCATAACTTCACAGTAACTGTCCAGCTTTCTGCACGTGTTTTGCATGGAGCATCTTTAAGGCCTCACCTCATATTAAGCATGACCTGCCACAACATCAGCATTATAATCCATACACTTCATGGATATCGATTTTCACTATCATACAGATTTTCAGCTGTGGCAAATTATAGACCCCAAATTCATCATATCCACATTTAATGGTTTGCAGTGCTGGAATAAGTCTGTTCTACCTACCACTTCATACCTATGATTAATAGCCTTAATATTCATCTCACTATACACATATGTTATACTTGATACTGATAGTATGCTGACTCCCTTAATTTCAGTAATTTAGACTTATTTAATTTCAATAATTCCAATGTTTAAAAACTATATCAATTTCAAGTGAAATTGCAATCCATATATTATTTAAATAATTTTAATCTTCCAGTGACTTTACATGACATCATTTCAATTACATCCTTGATCAATACAGAAAGCATTTAGTCATAAAAGAGAATGAGTTAGTCAGATGTACAGAGTTTTCAAGGTCACTGTATTGTTAATAAAACTTGTTAACTGACACAGGCATTAGTCATAAAGCTGAGTAAATGTAATGATTAAGCCACTCACAGCTCCTCACCATTCTGTTATATCCTGTTTTCTAAAGAGAGAATTTTTACTGTGGGGCCTAATTTAAACCTACTTAAGTCAGTGGAAAAACTGCCTGTGGCTTTGCTGGGCTTCTATCAGACTAGCACTAAATAACAGAAGCACACTCATGAAAGGAGCAGACAACAGGCTGGTAACTCAGGCAGACTCCTACACATCAGCACAGTCTTTAGCTGCAATGTTCATCTCAGCAAGACAGATGGAGCTTGACCAAGCTCTAGGTGGAACTGTAATTACATTTTATTCCTTCAGACAAGTCTTACTGCAGAAAGCACAACATTTTCCCTGCTGCAGAAAGAGAGGAGTAATCACTGTTTGAACTTGTTGAGGGGTTCGGTGATCCCCCAAAGGTAGGCTGGTGTCCACTCGCTGGGCACAAGGGACCAAATGAGAGTATACATACAACATGCAACCATACAAAGTGTGCAATAAACAGAATGAGCAGTACCCAAATGGACAGACTTCAATTTAATGAAAACCCTATTCAGCTCCTGGGAGAGATCACAAAAGACAGAACTGCCTTTTAATGATACGAAATGCATTATTTCTGTGTACATGACCACTCGATACTGAATATTATCAGATACAATGGGTTCTGTTTAAAAGTGAAGGGTTTTTTCTGGCCTGTGTCTAGTCTGCCTTACTCAGACAGTCACCAGTGATGTAAGATCAGGCATTTGAATTATCCTTGCCTGATGAAAAGTTGGGAGGCTGGAAAGAAGTCTAAGGCATTGGCACTGCCAATATATACAATATAGGATGAATCACATCCTATGTGGGATCCCACATCTCACCTAGTATGAGACATCTTGGATACCTCTAAATCTGAGATAGTCATCCTAATCTCCCTCAGAAAATGGATAGATGGCAACTACCTCCTGTAGGCACTGTCTTTAGTGTGAAAGGAATTGCACCACTGAATGCATGGAATGTACTGAATAAGTCTCCATTGACCATACAAGGGCCCAAAGTAGAATCACCTACATGCAAGTTTCGGCATGAGGAGATTCATTCAAGGCAGTCCCTAACACCCAAAAGCATCTGCTGCTGGGTACCACAAGGCAAGAGAAACATCAAGTTTCCATTACACAATGCCACCAAAATGGGCAGAATCCCTCCTTGGCAATGCCAAACCACAGCAATGCACCCCCGAGGAAGCTGAGTCTGCCACAGACACTGAGGGAGCACAAAACCCTTCAATGAGTAGACTGTACACTGCAGTCCATGTCAAAGACCCCTGCAGGGCTGCATGCAAGAGAAAATGTCCAGTTAAATGGACAGCTTGCTAACCACAACCACACTTACATGGCATGTATAAAAGGTGTCTCCTGACTCTAAAGAGCAAGGCATTAAATTCACTGCAAAGTAGCAGGAAACAGGCAGTACTCCATCCAGAAAGCTGATCTGGATAGGAGCAACAAGGCAGAGAAGTCTGGCATTACACAGAGCTGGGAACAGCAGAGTGTATGAACAGTATCATCAGAACATCACACAGCAGAGGGACAACAGCAGCAAGTCAAAGGACTCCTGCTCCTGGTAGTAATAGCAACAAAGGAGCATTCAGTACGAAATCCAAGACACTCAAAGGATGTATCTGGAAGGTACAGCTGAACAGCAGCAGAGACTTTGTTCTTCAGCATGATTAATTTACCAGAACCACAGCCCCTGCTACAGCCAGCTGCCACTGAAACAGCTTTTTCTAAACAAAGCAAATCCTAATCCAGCATAGTCCAAAGAAAGGAAACTCATGGGTTTGGGAGCTGGACCTGAAAGAAGCAGCAGTCTGTGCACATGGCTGCATTGCTGTCAGCAAAGTATTTAGAAAAAGGAATTCAATCCAAAATCAATACAAAAATCAATCAATACAAAATTCTCTTAAGAATCTGTAGTTTATGTAAACAAGTATGGAGCCTTCCTACATTATTGTAGAGTTCCTGGTTCATGAATCAGTATGGATACATGAAGAATTTAGTTTCGTCAACAGAATTATTTTAATAACTTAAAATTATTTTTATCTCTTTTGTATTCTACTTTTCCCTGAAAAATACCCTTTATGGATCCTTAACAATATCTTAATAGGCAAATATAGCTGAAAAACTGCGGAATATTTTTTTTTGTGTCAGTGATGTGTTCATTATACTCACGTGATAGTCATCCCTCTTCCTCTTTTGCTTTTGTCTTTGTCTTCCCATAATCGTAGGCTGTAAAGACTAAAAAAAGAATAAAATTGACACTTAATTTTGCATGTGCATTTTTGTACAGTTCCCAGCACAACCTAAATGTATGCAATGATGCTGTCACTCCTGCCTGTGCTGCTCAGGGAATTCAGAAATGCTGGAGAGAATGAGGCAGAGGGGGTTTGATCAGGTGGGCAGCAGTGTCTGGAGCAAAACATATGTCCACAGGGAGAAGATAATTCAGAGCAAATGTCAAGGGGGTGATAAATGTTTGGGATGTCAGAATGGAACACATGGTTTTTGCTGGTGGAAATTGTTTTGAAGCTGAAAGAATAGAAAAAAAATAGGGGGCTTTAGCAAAGGCACAAGCACAGATCTAGTGGAAAAGGGAGAGGAAAACTGTAACACAAAGTTTCTGTGATTGATGGAGAAGCTGAGAATAAAAGACAAGGAATCATGTGGAAGAGATGGGGTAAATAAGATTTTTGAGAACACCTAAATTCTTAGGGTTTTTGTCTCTTGCTTTCAGTGTCCTACTTGGAAGCAACAGGTTGAGCTGACAAATCCCCCTGCAGGAGAAAAGCTCCAATCAGGCTGAGCAAGAGCTGGGTATCAGGCATGTGAAAAGGGTTACAAAAGAAATATTCAAGTCCAGGAGACATCTGTGCAACTGAGCCACTGTTAGTACATGAGCTTGTTGTGATCACTCTTTGTAAGAGAAGAGGGGGAGAAAATACAGCCCTTGAGGAAGATCAGTAGAGAACACTAGAAAGGAGGATCAGGAAATTCACCTAAAGCTTTCTTCAAGATCTGACTTATTATGCATGAAAGCTGTCACAGTGACATTAGACACAAACAAACTGGCTGCTTCCAACAGATTTGATCTCCACATTGTGCCACAACTTGCTTTTCTTCTGAGCAGAGTCAGCTCTGTTTAACACAGCCCAGCTATTTTAGTTAAGGTTGTAAAGAGGAACAACCTTTGATATAATTTATTTGAGTTTACCGGGCTCCATGGAATTGAACAGAGGTGAAGACCTGCTGAAATTAAACAGACATATAGGACTGTACCAGATGTACCAGAGACACAAATACCCAAGATCCTCCCTGTGACATTTGGATAGTATTTGAAGAACCAAGGAGTATTTTTAATTTGCTCTTCATGTGTACACAGGAATGCTGCAATAGCACCAGCAAGCTGTGCAGGTGGGCAGGGGGAATTCTGGAAAACTCCTGCTCTGGTGCTAAAACCAAAAAGTATTCATTTCCCACATCTAAACAAGTCAGGAGACTGTATTAATTTTCATATAGGAAAAGGTCAGGTCACTTCAGCTTTGAGTTCATCTGGGTTTTATCTATTTTGCTAAGAAAAAATGCAAATTATTAAAGACCCAAGAAGAAATTTCACACAGTGTAAAATGGCTTTCAATAACCAAGCTTCCATAACTTGAATGTTGATAATTAACCTGCTTTGTGAATCACCTTTTACTGTCATTCAACTCTATATGTTCCTTTCTCATGTAAAAAGTATCAGGAGCAGTATCATGCTTGAGTTTCTTAATGCTATCAAAAGTACCTGAAGACTGTAAGATTTTATCTGCATCCTTTTTTCCCATCAGTAGGAAGCAGTCAGGTCTTCCTCACACAAAGACAGAAAATCAAGGCACAGGGAGTCTGGGAGCCAGCCCAGTACCTATGTAAAAAATGTGCCCTTTAATGGTTTGCCAAATATTACCTTGGGAATTTACAGCTAGGCAGAAAAGTGGATGTGTGTTGCTTTGTCCTGGTTTGGGACAGGGGTGAAGTATTTCACAAGGATGGCCTTAGTCTATATGGTAGCATATATTTTTTAAAAATAAAGTGGAATGTTTGAAGGAGATGAGGATAATAGTGCTGCCATCTGCCTAGGACTTGAGCTGGGGAAAGTGATTAAAGGGAGCTGAAGGGAGCTGAAGAGCCAGGAGAAAAGCTGAAAAGAGCTTTAGTTTGCAGCACAATGCTTCTGGCCCCTGGCTGAAAAGAGAGCAGAAGCAAGCACAAGCCACTGCGACATTTCCAATGAAAAGACAAACCTTTTGTACTACCTGCAGGGGACAAAGGGCAGTAGGCACTTGGTGGGACCACCAGCTGGAAAGCAGGGAAGTGAGGGGGCAGTGGCAGCTCTTGGAATGATGAATTCTTTTTTGTTCCTTAAGAGTTTTGTATCGGGTGGATTGCTGGCAGCAGGTTTCTGTTTCCCTGGTATGAATATGAACCAGATCCTGACTTAACACAGGCCAGCTTATTCACTGGCCTAGTTTGTATGAGGCTGTGGACTCTCCATCCCAGTCTGGCTGAAAAGGTGTTTATGCTGTCAAAAGTGTTCTTTCCTGTTTGGCTCTAATAACTCATTCCTGATAATGCAAAATTAATTCTGGATATTATCTGGATATTATCTGTGTGTTGTTACCAGCAGTTTCCCATGCCAAGAGTACACCTGGCTTCCCACCAGCTTGTTTCTCCAAGGGGTTGTACAAAGGAATGGACTCCACTGCTGACTTTGCAGATTTGTTATTGCCATTTGTAAAGATTCAGCAGGGCATCAAAACCAATAATCCAGTCTGTCAGACTGGAGTTTTCAAAGAAGTTACTGAATTCAGAGAGAACTGGAGACTAAATTCCTTCTCTGGTGGCTTTGAAAATCAGTAATTTCTATGCTAAGAATTAACTTTTAGTTTACCTCTTATTCAGTAACTGATAACCTCTTTGTCCCCTAGGTCTTCTTTTGGGTCATATTAAGTTACAGTAGAAAATACGTTTTCCATGGGAGGAGACAACAAATGAGCAGAGAAAAGTGGGAGCTCTGCCTAAGCAGCCCCTAAAATGCTGCAGTGTTTGTTTTATGTAAATGTATTTCCTTTTATAACCTACCTGCTTGACACTTCAAACATGCACACACTTTTGAAGAAACAATATCCAAATAATTTACTTCCAGAAAAAGGCAATTTTCTGTAAGGTAAAAGCAGGAACAGCATAAAATGGTGCATAAAGCCCAAAAATCATAAGCAGGCACGGAACTTTTATATATATATATATATATATGTGTGTGTGTGTGTGTGTGTGTGTCTGTGTGTGTGTATGGTTTCTGCATCCTTTGTTGACATCCATCCCCACTGGGTAATTTTTATCCTTAGCAAAAATTGAGTTTGGGGTAAAAACTACAAGATGCATACTTGTTTCAGCTGAAATCACAAGTATTTTAAGTAGATGGAATGTACAGAGCACTATTTGATCAATCATCAGAAATATACAAGTTTTCTCTAAGCTCCTTAATACTACAATAATTGTTTCCAAATGTGAAAGTAATAAATAAAATCCTCATTGTTTTATTCTGTTTTCTTCCTCAGAGAGGCCAAGGTTTTCACATTTTCATGCTCACATTTTTATCAAATTAAAGACTATGCAGTTTTATCTTATCAATTTTTGCTTGTTATTTGCCTGCCCATTATATTGAATTATAATGTTGTTCCCAAGGAATTAAAAATACTATCTACATTTACAAGGCAATGAATAAAACACCAAAGCAAGTAGTTTAATAAGTAGTTAACTTGTGTATAAAAATTATTGTCATACATGAATGGGATGGCAAATCCAAAAAACTCAATCCCTACCAAGGCAATGATTGTTTGCAATATGACTTTGCAATTCCAGTTGTAATGTAGACAACAAGCAGTTGTATGGAAAGGTCATGCAATGCACAATTTCAATCCACAATTCATCTGAAATCCTAGAAGGAAAACTGCATCTAAATGATACCTAGAAAGTAAAGAATGTAGCTTAATGTTACCAATTGTTGGTCATGGAAACAGAATAAATAATTAATCGGAATAAAAATCACAAAATCTGTATTTTAAAATATTTAACTATTTCTGAAGGAAAATTCTATGAATTGTGAAACTATTCTTTCTGACTTCACATACAAAAAAATTAGGGAGGATAGTGCTGGCCTTGCAATGGAGCCACTAAGATACAAATCAAGTTTGTTAGCAAGTTCCTATAAAAGAATAAAAAAATCATCACAGTGATAAAAAAACTGCTGTAAACAAAGTGAAACCTAAATGTTGTGAACCAAAAGCATTAAAGTGAATATAAACATAAAATACATTGCATACAGAGTAGCCCTAGGCAATTTTGCTGGCTTACACAAATGCTGTGCATTTGCCAACATGATGTGGGAACAGAGCTGGACAGGTGGCTTCTCCAGTGCTGCTATGATTTTCCTTTGATAATGTCTCCAAGATGACTGCTTTGGAACCACACAGTTCTTACCCCCCTGCAGCTTAAAAAAAACTTCCATGACAAAGACATCATTATATGTTACTATTTTTAGCACTGAATTATGTCAAACCAGCCTGGTTTTTATCTGTAGTACTGCAGCCAGTCTAACTCCCTGCCAACATCATCTGTCAAGCAGAACAACTAATAGTGCTCAGAGTCAGGCAGCCTCCACCCTGCCCCACTTTGGCAACCCTGCAGTGTCCAAACTCACCTCATGGGCACTGCTCTTGTCACCTCTGCAGAGCAGCAGGGGAAGAGGCACTGCAGGGAGTGCTGGGTGTTTGCCCAGCAGATCAACCAAAACCAGGTTGTTAAGTCTACTCCATGATTCAGCATCATTAAAAAAGGGCACAGCAGGTGAACTGTAAGCAGGAGAGGTCACACATGTGGGCACGCCACCCCACGCTGTGGTGGGACCAGGGGGACATCTGCATTTGCTCTTCCTCTGAACATCTCCCCAACAGCCATGAAGCAAAGGCACAGGCAAGCCCTAACTTCACACACATTTTATACCCATAGATCCAAGACACCCAGCAGTTTGCATTTCCTTAAAAGATTCCCATTATGCAGGCTTAGCAATTTTCTCTTTTAATTGCTTCTAAAAGCAGATACTTATCTACTGGAAAACCTTGCCTTCTGCAGCTACAAGGCTGCAGGAATGATTCTGTGCCTTCTATATAAGATATGTACATCTATATTGTACAGAAGATCATAAATGCACATTTCAAAAATATATAGGGCTATTTTGGGTACAATGTAATGTTTTTTCATGCTCTGACACAATGCAAAATTCAACCTAATTCATATATTTCGTTCAGAAATATAAAATCCACTAATTTCATGGTAAAATGTCCAGGGTTCAATTTGTGTGTACACTTTCAGTGACTAAAAGAGCTAACTCATAAATAAATGAAACATAAAAAAAAGAAAAATCATCTGCATAAATGGAGAGACAATGTTTAATCTTTCAGGAGTTAAAAGAAGCAGAAGATTGAATATTGCAACATGATGACAGCCTGCCAACCCAGTGAAATAATCAGTATCTTTTACTAAATTTCAAGCATTGCTAAATTTCCAAGTTGATGAAAAAGCTCCTACAGAATTGGAAAAAGTTGGCTTCAGCCTGTCAGAAATCTTGTTCTACTGTAAAAAAGCAGATTCAGCTTGAAATAACTTCTCTGCAGACAGAAAACCCTGGATCCCTGTAACCCTGGATCAAATAAACTGCCCTTTTGAAAAGAATTGCATTCACCACCCCCGCCCCGCCCCCAAATTTGGAATTTCTTTAATGGTTCCTTCAGAATCCAATCCAGAACTGACATATTGTTAGGGAAAAACATTACAATTTTTATAGGGTTTCTTTCAACTGTGCATCAGCTCAAGTACTCACTAAACACAGGCAGGAAAACTTCTTCCCAACCAGCTCTAAACAAAATTATTTTCCTGGTCACTTTGTTACCATGGTAACTCTGGGCTGTGGGGTCAGAGGAAAAGCCAAATGCATTTTTATCTCAGCAGCTGGTGTTTGTTAGGAGGGCTTACCCAGAGGTATGTATGGTATAAATGAATGTGTGTCCTGTGCTCCAGGGCAGGAGCTGGAGCTGCCTGGAATCTGCCCACAGGCTTTCCAGAGGATGATGGGATGAGTACGTTCTAGTAGGGAACAGCCTTTGTAGGGATCATTCAGGAGGTCTCCAATCCAACCTGCTGCCCAAAGCTACAAGATCAGGGCTTTATCCAAGAAAAGCTCAGAGGATGGGAATGGCACAGCCTTTGAGTAACCTTCTCCACTGTTTGACTTCTCATGGCAAAAAAGTTTTCTGAGTATTCATTCTGAGCCTCTTGTTCAAGCCTGTATCTCTTCCTCCCACCGTGCACCGCTGTGCAGTGTCCATCTCTCTTCTCCATCCCCTGCCCCTGGGTGCCAGGCTGACAGTGGGACACCCCCAGCCCAGCCTCTCATGGCTGTGCAGGTGCAGCCACACTTTCTCTCATGAAATATAACAGGAGAAGCAAGAGGGTGTGTGAAAATACATCTATGCATGGTTTCCAAAGCCACAAACTATGGAAATAATTTCCTTACTTCTTAAAACCAGTGAAAACTTTAGAAGTGGTGCTCAAAAGACACCCATCACTTGAGAGAGCAAAGCTGCCCTCAGTTTGAGCTGAACACCCTGAGGTAGTACAGTGAAAAATCTCCAGGCCTTAATTTTTTGTTATCTGGACTTCTTGCTTTCAAAGCACTTGTATACAGCTCATTTAAAGAACTTAAGTAATTCCCTTCCCTTCTTTCCATCTCATGTTTCCATGACACCTGACAGCTTGACTTAGACTGTTACCCAAATGGCAGCTTTCCAACCCAGGAGACCCTGGGACAGGTACATGTGAACATGTACATATGACCGTGCAGGAACCTACCTGGGCTTGTACATCAATAATCAGTCATTAAAAACCACCAGGCTGACAACTGAAAATAAGCTAAGTGAGCTAAACTATCTGTATTTATGCAGACATAAGAATGTACAGAGGTTGTGCTGGATGAAATGTTGATGTAGCACCGTATTGAGCAGTGGGTGATTAAGGTGAGAGAACTGCGTGATTATGCAAAGAGAATTATACTACTTATCAGCCTTCTAGAGGTTAGGGATTTAAGAATTTTCTATCCTTCATGTTCAGGGATCTTCATGGATTTCTCTTCCATGAGCCCTCCAATGCTTTTTGAACCCATGATATGCATAGCAATCTATTAAAATGAGCTCCACAATTTATTCATGACATATGCAGAGGAAAATTTCATTTATTTTAAGCTGCTGCATGATGGCCACCCTGGGTGTTCTATAGTTCCTGCACAACAAAATCCAGCAAATTCCAGACTCCTTATTACCTTTGAATCATTCACAATTTTTTATAGGTCTCATCCCTCTTTCTGAGTCATCTCTCTCCCAAGGTAAACAAGTTGCACTTACACAGCTGCCATTCTCTGTCTTTCATCTTTTTTGTTCCCATTCTTTGTATCTTTTCTATACCTGTTAGACAGATATAGATATTTGAGATGAGGAACTCAGGCACGTGCACACATAGTACAGAGGAGCTATAGGATTTTACAATGGCATATGGTCTATTTACTTCCCCTTGTTTTCCAACATTGTAGTTACCATTAAATTCAAAAGAATTTAGAATGGACTCTACAATTTTGACCTCAAAATTGCAACCACTGAGAAAACAGAGCTATTTCCCTAACAAAATCCTGAATATAGTACATATCTGCTCTGAGGAAAATACAAGGAAAATCCAGAAAATCATAATGGCATGATCTGATCATAGAAGCTGTAAAGTTAGTTACTTTACAAGTTTGTTGGGAAACCCATTCAATTTGGATCAATAACGACTTCAGAAAATCACAACACAAAAGCCTGTGGACAGATTTAATATAAATGTGCTTTATTGCAGAGAAGTTACATTATTTACATGCTGCAACACATTACAACATAAATCTATCAAGTATTTCATGGTGGATGCTGTTGGTTGCCAGATAACATTGTCATAAGAACCACATTATAAAGTGAAGAGACTTACAGCTTTATATACTCTACAACTTGGAGTAGCTAAAATTTTAAAAGTCAAAGGCAGTGTTTGCTCAGGCCTGCCTGTTGTCATATGCATGCAAAAGCCTAAGGAGAGCAAATATAAATGTCTTGTCTGGTTTCAGGTCTATGATGCCACCAAAGCTGATGATAGGTGTGCACTGATTTATATTTTAAAGCACATAATCTTGCATAAATTATACAAGTCTAATAAGATTGGTATAAATCTAATTACTTATAAACCATGGCTTAGAAATGAAGGAGAAATGCAGCTTGCACATGCATTTAGAAGGACAACCTAGCAAATGTTTGTGACCTTCATGTTTATTGTCTTTTCTCTTAAGAGGTCTGCTAGAGAACATCCTTATAACATCTTTACTCTAGAGTTGCACTTCTCTTGGCTAAACAATGACAATGAAATTCCAGAAAAAGACATCTAAGCAATCTAGTCAATATATGCTGGTGGAGAAAAATCTATGAAATACAAAACATTATTTATGTCTAACTTAGTATGTCTTCATTAAGCAATGCTTCTAGCAGCATCATAGTGAAATAGGATAGTTGAGTGAAGTTTGGCCCCTCTTTTTCTTAAATGTGAAATAATTTAAGTCCCAATTGAATCTGTAGCCCAAAGATCAGTTGCTTAATAAACTGGGGAAAGCTTTTTTGTTTTCTAAGGAAAGTTTTCCAATTGTGTCAGTCTTAGGGGATGTGACTACAATGAGCCTAAAGAACCACAACAGACAGTTTTTAAGAAGTGAGGGAAAGGGTCAGGACGAAAGAAATCTAAACCAAACAAGAATATACAAGCCAATGCCTTCCCTGGTTAACCAGCCATTGCTTTTTGCTTTCTGTGCAGCTGGGCTGTTTTACACCAGCCAAGGAGTGGGCTTTGATTCTGTGTTTCTAATGAAGTTATCTTTCCAAACAGAAAGAAAGGGAAAGGAAACCAAGCAAGTACAGATATACAGCGGTGGCACAGACACAGTCATGCACGACGGGCTTGATCCTGCCAAGACTGCAAGGGGCAGTGGTGCAGTGCAGGGCATGGGCAGTGTGGCCTTGCTCAGCTCTGAGATAAAGGATGGAGGGCCAGATGAGCAAGGGCACGAGGGCTGGTACCTGCTCCTTGCAACCATCATGTCTCCAAGAGGCAGTGAGTACATACAGAGATCTCCTTCCCCGATCCCTCCGTGGATGTCGCTTCTAACCTCACAGTCGGGCTCCCGTAAATGAGCCAGGGCAGCCTGCCATAAGCTGTCCTCCTGTCCCAGTCCCAAAAACCACTGCTGAGACTGCAGAACTTCCCTTCAAGGATAGGAGAGGTGTAAGATTGTCACCATTTTAGCAGGTTTAAAATTGTGTATTTCTCCGCACACAGGGTCAGTGTGCTCCTGGAGGCCTCCCAAAAAAGCTCTGTTCCTAGGAGAGACTTCTTCCCATGGAAATTCAGGGTTATTTTCTCTCAGAAAAGCTGATCAAACCCACTGAAGCTGACAAGACAAGTTACAGACAAATCCCATGAGTGTCTGGGGCTGGGAAGGGAGAATCCGAGCACACCAGGTCTAATCTCAACTCTTTTCCACACCAAGGACAGAGCTGGATTTGGGCTGCACATAGGATCCCAGTGGCCCTGTGTGTGCAAAGTGGGTGCATGATGTCCAAAGCACCCAGACTCATATGCCTGACTCCCTTTCATGGGTGAAACAGGGATTCTGGGTCGAAGGGGCTCAGTCAGATCTCCTAGACCATAATTATGCCCTACAAAAGACGGATGGGAGAGTCAGACAAGCCCGGGGTAGTAAAGACCTAAGTCAGCACATCCCCATGGTGGAACTGAGCACTATCCTGGATAACCAGGTTGGCTGGGGCAGTTCAGTCACTTAATGTGGAGCTAATGAGCAGAATTTATAAGTGAGGTAACATGTTTAGACAGCACCAAGACCTGAGTCAACTTGTCCCCAGCTGGCTCAGGTGTTGGCACATGTCAGGTTTTGGCTTAGCAGCGGCAGTAGGAAAATCAGATCCATCTTAATCTGTCAGTCTAGACATGCCCACAGACTCCTCTCCTTTTTAAAGGACAGAAAAATCCTCATGCCCAGGTTGTCTAAGTCCCTCTGCTCATCGCATTTTATCTTAAGCCACTTTTTCTATGATGCCACAAAAATCAGTTTATACTACATAACGTGTATGTGCATGTGTGTATTAGATATGACATTTATATATATATATATTAAACATATATAAATATCTATTTTTATATATATTATATATATTAAACAACACATTCTTTTCAATCATCCACATTTCATGTTCCACCGAATCCCATCACTTCTCTCAAATTGCACAAGTTCTTTAGGACAGAGCTGTCTTTGTTTTGGTGTACATTACGTACAGCCAATTCCTATGAACAGCACTTTACTGGTACTGCACTGAGATGGCTGGGGCTGTTTAATTACTGCTGACACTTCTCAGAAGAGTTCAACATGTCCTCAGGCCCTGATGGTGAACTGTCACTAAGACTCATAGTTGTGAATGGGCCACCTATGAATTAAGCTTATATGCACGATGAGGACTGCAGCTATTGCTGAAAAGTAGCACTGTATCAAACACCAACTTTCACTGTAAATGTACATATAAATTTAAAAAAAGTCAAAGCATTTTGGACAGTTGGAGAGAGATGCCATCATTTCCGTTCCCAGCATCGCTTACATTTGCATATGCGGGGGAAGAGTAATATTTTGGAGTTCTCACTCCAAGAGCCAATTTTTTGAGGTTTGCCAACAGGGGTAAACAGTACAGTGTTGTTCCATAAATAAAATATCTCCCAGAGCTGTCTGGTGTTAGTAAAACATGTGATCATTTCTGGAGTATATTCATTGTCATTCTTGCTTATTTAACAGGATGTACAGGTTGAGTATGAAATACTGAACGAGATCATCACCATCAATGTTTAAAGTAAGATTTCTCGTCTCTTAGATGATATTTTCCAATTAATCACAAAAAACCCAGATAAGTTGTCCTTAGCTGCAGTTTATGCAGCTAAGACAACTGAATTTCCACTATTAACAAAGTCTATTAGCATTAAGAGGGAAGTGCATAACTTACTGCATATAAAACCCCTGAATAATACAGTATCAAACTATAAATATAAATAACAGAGACTAAACAAAAAAAAAGACTATATAAATTACAGGAAAGAAAAACAAATAATCTCCAAAGCCCAAAAGAATTTCCCAATATGAATTATGGCTTCCACAGCCAGTGAAAGATTACTGTAATTCTATATATAAACAAAAAGGTCTACAGAAGGTATTTTAACTTGCAATTAGAAGACAGTATCTGCAGATTGCATAAATATGTTGTTGTGTCACATAATATCAAAGTTATTTGCAAAAATTATACAATCTGGAATGCTTTAATATGAGACACAACAATGTACTTAAACACACAATAATAAGAAAATGAAAGCAATCATTTTATAAAATATTCTTGGGATGCATTGAATTAGCAGTGCTATTTAGATTAAATATGAAAAGTGAAAAGTCGTCACTTTAATAAGCTGCTCGTTGGTACCCCTTTTTGCCATCAGGACATTTTCTGTGTCCCACTTCTGCTGGATCTTTAAAGTCCCAAGGGCAAGTTACAGCCAGTTACGGCATCCAGAAATAATTTGGTTAAGATCTACACTGTGCGTTTGTTATCATCTTATAATTTTTTCTTTTAAAAGAAAATTGATTTCACAAAGGCAGGTTTCTTTCATTGACACAGTAAAATCCTTGGAGCAGGGACCATATTCTGGGCACTGCTAATCACATTGTTGGCACTCAACATATAAATAATAACAATAATAATGATAATTTACTTTGCTTAACTCCTACATATTTGTAGTGCTGATTCCCTTGATTTAAGTGATGCTCCTTAGGAATTTTCAGATCCTTTTGGCCTAAGTCCCCTCTGTCTTTCTTGTTGTCTGTCTTCTCAATGTTGCTACTCTCCTCAGTCCAAAAGCCTCTTATTTTCGAGGTGCTGCTGTTTTATTTGCACTTATAGCAGAGGTGTTCAATAAAGCTACACTTCTTTCTGCTTTTGGTAAATCTGCTGTATCATACTCCCAAGGGCAGACTTCAGCTCGAGATGCTAAAGGTTGCTGTACGTAACTACTTGGCTTATGGGAGTTAGATGAAAGCACATTTCCCTCAGAAGAGGTAATTTTTTTCTGTTCAGCCAATTTATTGAGGTTTTCCTTTTCTGCTGTTTTCTGGGGCAGCTCCTCCCGCTCTCCAGGATGGGTATTAGGTGTATACCTATTAACATTCTCACACTTCAGCCCAGGATACACCTGGGACTTGGAATTTGACTGATTTTTCTCATTTTCAAAGATCTGCTGCTCTTGTGTCTCCTGAGTGGCTTCCACCTTCTCTGAGCTCTTTTGATTTGACTGTTGGTGCCCCTCAGGTGTCTTCAGCTTATGATGAGTCTTCCCCTTTGGCTGGGAAGGGTGGTTTTTCTCTGGCTCTGAGGAAGCAATAGACACATGTTTTTGAGCTTTAGAGTCAAAAGGCACAGGACCAGGAACTTGGTCATATATCTCCCAAGGACAAACTTCTCCTATGTCGAAATTTTCCTTGTGTAGAGACTTACCTGGCCCTGTGTCTGGATTTGCAGGTGTCTGACTAACCTTTTGCTGTTTAATAATTCCAGATTTATGTGTTTTCTTTGTTTCCTCAGACTGGGTAGAGTTTTTCCGGTGGGAATCCTTATGTTCTTTATCGGAGGCTGAGTGCTTTTTGGTGGCCTCCTTACCCTTCTGCTGAGATTTATGAGATTTAGTGCTTTCTTCTAGACTTTGTGTTTTACCCGTTAGTCCCAGAGTCTTTTCCTTGGCACTAGCAATAACACTGAGGGATTTTTGTAACACAGATGTTCTTGGGTGCAGAGGCTTCTTATCGGCACTTAAATTATGCGCACTTGCTGATTTGCACACCAAAGGGACTGATTCAGTAGAGACAGCTTCAACCTTTTCAGGAGCATTTTTGGTTAATTTGTTACCATTCAAGGAGTCCAGAAGTGTTTTCTCAGAAGCTATAACTTCTGCACTTTCTGTAGTTAAGCCATTTGATTCTTCTGTTTGATCCCTAACATGATCGTAAGTGCTGTGGGACTTTTTTAAGGAAAAGACTCTGTTTTTCAAAGTATCTTCTTTTGGCTTTGAAGAACTTGTGGAATCTGGTGGGTTTTTCTTCAGTGTGGCCAAGTTCTTCACAGCACTGTGCTCCATCAGGTCCTTCTCGTCCCTGGAGCATTGCCTGGTGACTGTCTCAGGGATTTCTGTGATACGTCGCATTATCGAGCGCCCCAGGCCCTTTTTAGAGCACCTTTTTTTCTGGAGATGTGGATTATTAGCAATCATCTTTTTCCTTTTATAGATTTCAAGCTGAGCATATAGTTTCTTCAACTCATCCTGCAAAGCAAAGTGAATGGCAAAACTAGTATTTACAAAGTGACTACAGTCAAACCAAGCAGACTGACGAATGCAAGACCTATTGATCTAAAAAGGGCATTAAACTAATTTGTCTTTTCTAATTCTTGAATATGCCATTTCTCCATCAACTTGAATCCCATTTTTTTCCACTTAAAAAAAAGTTCAACTCTCATGCACAAACATGTTACTTTCCACGGCATGCACACTTCATACTC
>NW_005054360.1:853025-861883 GCF_000277835.1 Geospiza fortis | reverse complement strand
GCTGGTTTTTGTTCTGAGAACATAAGGCCTTTAACCATGCAAAGTAAGAATAAAGTCATTTTCTCCATTAATCAAGTTTTAAAATTTTTATCTTTATAGTTACATATGCTTATGGACGTGTTACATACAAATGACTAATTAAACTGAAACCAAAAGCTGTCTGCACTTCAAAATAATTCAAAGAATCTATGTAAACTGAGTAACAGCTCTTGCTGAGGATGATTCCTCCTTCTTAGCCATCACTATGACTTTTACTACAACGAGTGATGCAGCATCTCTTCACACCAGTAAATACTACATGAGAGTTTACATGACCTGATACCACAATCATAAAAGATCTAAGCTGGCATTTTCCAGCTGATATCTGCAAAGAGAAACAAATGCATGCAAGTTGGAGTTTTCTTCTAGGAGAAAGTGTTTTTGAAAAAGAATGCTATTTAAATGAATTCTATGTACCCGAATATCTTCAGGATCCAAACTGTGTTCGCTCCATGCTGAGTTGATACTGCTGTTCAGATAGGATCCAGACCGACCCATATCAAGCTCATCTTCATAAGCTTCCGTAGCTATGTCATCTCTTGGGTTATTGCTTGAATGTGAAAACTGCAATAAGTATTCACAAAAAAGAAATGTAGCCATGAGTGCAAAAGTTTACTTCAACATCAGTGTAAAAGCTTACAACAGTTTTTATGATACAATGACCCTTGTACAGATTTGATGTGATTCTCAAACTCAAAACGTTACATAAGCTTCATTGGCTTAAGTAGTGTCTCATAGAGTCTTACTCAGTATTGTATGGAAGGAACTTTTATTAATGATGGCTCAACATGATAAATCTTAGAAATTTGCATAATGAAAAAAAAATCCCTACTTATTTTGATACTTGTTTGAACCTCTTTAAATGACATTTCAGTTATGCTAGCATGAAAATAGACTTTCAGACATTATTTCCAATAAGGCTGCTAAAACAGTAAGACAGTATTTTATTCAATACACATCTTAATAATCGTACAGAAAGCAATTCTCCTATTTTAGATTCTAACCCTGAAATGGAAGACATAAGGTGGGAAAAAAAACCCAACAACACAAAAAGGAAAAAAAAAGAAAGAAACTAATGAAAAACTAGTCAACTTTTTTCTTCTATGTTTCACCAGGTCCTTGAATCAGGAGTTGGAGTGAGGTTGTCATTATTGTTTTGTTCATATTGATTCACTCATCTGAATTTACTATTGTCCACATAGTGATCTGTCTTCAGGACTTTATGAATAGAACTAAACCTTGTGAATCTTAATTCTCTGAATTCTTTGGTGTGTTGGAAGAAAAGTCTGTGCAGTGAAACACAAATAATAAGCTAAAAATGAAAATGCTGATCAGTAGTTATGAGTCAGCTTCAGAAAGGTCAACAAATTTTCTAGGCTACTTTAAAAGGACACTTCTGAAGATGTGTAATATCTCTGAAGATATGTAATAAAGTACATTAATATAAAATAGAAAATATAAGATTATTGCTAAAGACCAGAAAAGTAATTTAAAATAAAACAAGGCTATGCAGTATTAAGTCTGCATCAATGGGTCCCTTGTTATGACTGTTCAATGTACATATATTTGGCAGTCATCAGCATACCCTGTTCTGACACACAGGAAAAAGGCAGGAATAGCAGCTTCATTAACCTGAAAATTCTATCCACCTGAACTGCTTAATGCTTTTTCTTCATATGTAGCTTTCACCTTTACTGCTATTTTGACTCTTGAGCTTTTGATTAATATGATTAGTCATTTTGAAACCCATTAGAAAGTCATTCCTTTTGCTGGGGTACTGTCCTCAGGAGGAAGTTCCACTCCATTCCTGGGGACTGTTGCTAGGGATAGGAGAAGCCAGATCTCCTGCCCCTGGTGAGATGACACTGGAGCTTCCAGGAGCTTCCAGGGCTGCAGCTCAGGGGATTTCTCTGCCCTTCCGTGATCCTGCCATCACCATCTCCCTGTGCCCCCACACACCTCTCCTGGCTCCCAGCACCGCTCCTGGCTCCCTGCCATGGCCATGGCCCCTCCCAGTGTGCAGCATCTGTGTGTCCCAGGCTCTGACTTGCAAAGGGTTCTCCTTTTTCAGCCTGTAACTGCCAGGTTTAAATCCCTACCTCCCCATCTCATGGCTAGTCCAGACTCCTGATCCCAGTGGTTCTATGCCCTTGCCTAAATTTTGTCTGTTCTCAGCTAACTAGCAGCAGCATGGTCATAAAAATACCTAAAAAAAAAAGCACAATTAGGCAGGATTATTTCCTTCTTCTATTAATCATATCAACATTTTAAGCACTTTAAACTCCTAGAATTTTGAAAGCAGAAAGAAAGTTAGTTTGAAAATGCATACTTTTTAAAAATAAAAACAATACAGCTTTCAAGGTAAAATAGCCAAATTTTACATCCTCTTTTTCTATCAGTTGCTGCTAGATTTACACAGAAATGCTTCTGCATGACATTTATCTTCCTCAGACTTGGCAAAAGAAAAGAGACGGCAGACTCAAATACCTTAGGGATCAGAAGTAGCCCAACAGTGACTGTCACAGTCAAATGTGTGTGTGCAAAGAACAGCATCAGCATCCAATCAGACTGAAGTCTTGAAGAAAGAATGAATCTGAAAATAGAATTCAGGGTTGCAGTTCACTGCATTTCTCCAGTGCATTAGATTTAATATCTTTAGTATTCCTTAGGTTTCTTTCCACTGAATGGCCAAACACAACTGGTTTCGTTCTGTACTGCCTTCATACAGACTAAAAATTACATCTACACACTTTCCCTATATGCTAAAATTTCAAAACAACTCTGAAAAAAAACCCCCAACAAACCAAAATATAAAAAGAAACAACAGACTTTAAATTATACTGCTTATTCCATATATCTCACTCTATTGAGCTGTCTTTTTGTTTTGTGTATAATGTCACAGTTTCTTTGGACTGAGTTATGGCAGCTTACATACATTAAGGAGCTGAAGGGATGGTTTTAGGTTAAGCACATGTACTATGATGAATTGCAGTGCACTTTATAAACACAGGATGTCCACAGATCACAGCTATTGAGTACAGCTGATAAGCCATCCAAGGGAGAACTGAACTGAAATGCATTTTAGCAGGGAGCAGAGAAATGATCTTTATAGCAGGACCTCCCAGCTCACTGCTGTGGGATCCAAGAGCCTATGAATGCTTGGAAATGAGTGGCTGAACTTGTCAAACAAAAGAGTTCCTTGCTGAGCTTTCTAAAGGAGTGGTAGAAGAAGCAGTGCAGTTAAAGCTGAGGCATGCTTGGCTTGTCTGCCTTAGTGAGCTCCCAAAGCCAGGAGCAGTGAGCAGTGCAACGGATGAGCGCATGTACTGCTGGCTTGCAATTTCCAGGTTAACAAAAATCATTCAGATAGAAATGACATTTGCAACTTCTCCAAGTTCACAGATGCACATATTGAAGAAGCTTTTGTTAACAGAAATAGTCTGGCATGAAACACTGGCTTACATGCTGTAATAATACAGTCATAATTACTTGTTTAATATTTTGTAAATGCAATGTTTTATGAACACAACAAAATATCCCAATTAACTAATTCCTAGAGAGTTCCTGTTGCTTTGGGGTGTGAGAGAACATGAGGAGGCTTAGGCCTGAGATTTAGCAAACTGAACACAACTGCACTGATGAAGATGACATGAGAAACTGATGGATGTAACAAATAAAGAACAAAAGGTGAACAAAAGTTACAGATGGTGCTGTAAGGGATAGCAAGATTTCACAGGTGGTTAATAGGGAGTCATTTGAAAGATGGGCAAACTTCACAGGTAACTGAAGGACCTTTGAGGGAGCAGAACTTGCAAGGTCAGTGGCACTGATGTAACCGTATCAGCAACCGCAGGTAAGATGGTGATTACCTAAATAATGGCATCACAAATGCCAAATTTGAGGACAGATGCAGGAAAACTGTGACCAGTAGGAAAAAAATAATGAGGGTTGGTTGTTTACCTGGAAGACAAGGACTGAGACAGATAGAGGATAAGGTAGGTGAGGGAAAAACAAGCATGGAAAGAAGGGGGGGATAAAATGGTTAGTGACATGTAAGCAAGTTGTCACTGAGCTCTGTACCTGATGTATCTCCCATCTTCTCATTAAATCCTTGTTATGTGTGATACCACTCTCTGCATGGTGCATGTGTGCACATGCAATTGATGAACAAACCTCAGGCAGCACGTGGGTGGCCCCTGGGAAGACCCAAAGTGTCAGCCCAGGCCCAGCTGCAGAGGAGGAACAGGACCAGGCCAGCCAGGTGCTGTGTGATTGCCCCAAGGTGGATCTGCTCAACCTGCAATGGAGCCAGCAGCAGCCAGATCCATCAGAGAGATGGGAGAAAGCACCCACATCCTGACGGCCACTGCTTTTGCTTAACCTTTAACAGATCCAATCCTCAGATTCTGTGAAGGTTTTTTTGCTTGCTTTATGCTGGAGACCTTGACTGATTAAGGTATCTATGCCATACCATGCCTCTGAATGCAAAATCACATTTGTAGAAGCCATTCAGCCCTAGTAAAGATAGAATTTCTATTTGAATGAGATTTTTTCCATATAAATTTTGTGTTGCTCAGTAATATAAGAGCAATGCATGAATTTAATACTATGATGATCTGAAGATAATCCAGAATCCTCTGTTTCTGAAATGGGAATACTTTCAAACAAAAACAAGATGCAAACAGTTCAAGGTTTTATTTAGTGCTCACATCAATCTTCCATGAGCTTTGGGAGTTTTCAGACTGGATGGCTGCCTTGTAGGTGTCCTTCAAGGCTCCAGTACTTTCAACTTCATGACAATTCAGGTATGTCATATAAATCTAAGTTTTACATTTCCACCCTTTCAGTTGCATCCAGAACTTGGCAGGGAAGATAGAAGCAAAAGAAGAAAAAAGGGAAATGGATTAAGATTTGGGCATGCAGAAATGGACATAATCTCAGGAGGGATCGTGTGCATTTTTTTCAGTCTTATCTATAAACACTACACAATATTTCTTCAACAAACCAGCATATATCAAACAAATGGGAAAGAATCAATACAAAATGTATATTTAAAAAAAAGAAAGAAAAGAAGAAAAGAAGGAAGAATAGGAACAGCAGACCTTAGGCTGCAGGCAAAGGATTGTCAATAAGACAAACTGAAAGACTTAATACCTTTGTGTCTCCTTCATAAGGAATGTATTAAAATGCCACATTTTCCCCTTTTCCCCTTCCTTTCATCCAAGGTTACTTGCCTCCTCTTTTATTGTTAAAAGAAACTTGCAGCCTACAAAAATACCCCTGAACTATATCTTCTAACATGGCTCAACACACAGTTTAGGAATGTGCATTATTGGAGGAAATACTGACTGAGAAACTGTCATATTGGTAATAATAAACTCAAAAGTATTGTAAGTGAATTTTACATCTATCAGGAATGAAAAGGAAAATGATGCCATCAAATAAAGATTTTAAACAATAACTTTGCAGATGTTTAAGGAGTATAAATTTTGAGTGTATGTGGGTGTTGAAGTACAGGGTTAGGAGAAGGGGAAGGAAAAAAATGGCATGCCTGAAAAATGCAGTGAACTGTATAACAATGATAAGAGAAAAGAGCACTAGAAAGGAACAGAGAGGAAGGATTTGCTTTGCTGATGTTTACTCAGAAAAAACCATGAAAGCAAAATCAAGAAGACAACGAGAAATGTTAGTGCCAAGACAGACCAAGGAACAGAGAAGAGTATTTGAAGACTGTCAATGAAGTAATGTAAAAAAAAAAACCAGTAGATAAAATCTGTTAGGAGGCAAAATAAGGTGTGAGAATAAGAAGAAAGTCTGAAGAGTTTTTACAGGATGAGATGAAACTCATGTTATCTTCCTCTTTTGCATTTTCTAGGACCAATTCATTTTTACAGGGTACTCTGTAGGAAAGCCAGATTTAGTTAATTTTCATGTAGCTCTAGCAAAGACCCTTATTTATTTACTACCCAAATAATTTACAAGTATGAAATGCAGAGCTCATTATAGACTTCAGAAGAAACATGGGCTTTATATTACTGATACAGCATTATATGTGTAAATTTTTTAATGTCAGCATATAAGACACTATGCTTCATGCCCAAACCAGTACAATAATGTTAACACATAGCAGCAGCTCACCAATCTGTTGCACATCAGCAAAGTTCATACAAACCAACATTCTTACCTGCTGTTTTTCTAGGGATACAAAACAGTGAGTGGTATGTAGATGACTGAAGACAGACAGTGGTATTGCTATACCTAATTTATCATACATACTGAACTTTGATCTAAGAAAATATCACCTAACTATACTGAAAAAACCCCTAATTATAAAATTTCATATTCTTGGATCCCATAGGAACCGTTTTAAGTTTAGTAAGCACTTAATTTGCAGAAACAAATATTTATAAGATCTTCCATTGTGCATCCTATCCCATTCACCCACTCTAAGTTGTACCATAGGAAACCTGAAAGATAAATGGTTAATTACTAGATCTACAGATCACTTGCCTAATTGTATGGAATATAGCAGAGATAATGAGCTCATTGTGAACTGCAACAGCCATATAACGTGGCTCATGAAATGCTGATGGGACTGTCCGCACTGCATAGCAGAGATAAACACCCCACAAGAGGAATAAAAATTCAGCTGTGAGAAGAACAAAAAGAAATAATTTGCAATTAGTTTTATAGGTGGAAGGAAATTTGAAGCACTACAGTATCTTCTGTATGTGTGAGTATCTATGCAAAGACAATACACATGTATATAAGTACACACATAGGCAGTCAAACTCTTTTGGATATTGTCACTGTACATGATATATTTGGTTTTAATTTCATACATCTTTTTCCACATCAGGAACCCTTGCATTCATGGTATTTCAGTTTACCAATTGACAAACTTAGAGACAATGTCCAAAAATGTCTTGCTTGCTTTTATGATCAGTACTACAGAAGTCTGACATCACTTCAAATAACAAGTATTTTTAATTGTAGCTCTGGTTCCTTTTACAGAGGCAGATATAGTGCTGCTACCGGACTATATGCTTTTTAAGACAACACTTTCATTTCAAAGGTTTATAACTTAGATAAAACAAGATATTTTGTGTTTAAAAAACTCCTCTGTTCAAGACAGTTAATTCTGCTGGTACCCATAATATGACAAGTCACTTCTGAGGGTCTAATGCACTTAAAGCAATGATGTGTTTCTTTTTGGCGAAAAATGAGTAAAGGAAGAAAGGAGAAAAAGTACGGTGTCTGGATCAGCCTAAACAATTCAGATAGAGACAGCTCATCTGCACCCAGCTGTACACTGACTTCAGCTTCCAGTGGACAGCCTGATGTGACATCATTTTGACCTTGATACAAATGAGGTGCTTTCCTAACCACCTCAAAAAAACTCTCAGAAAAAAACCCTACAGCTCTGTCATGCAGTTATGGATAGAGCTGGTGCCAGTCCCTCTTGCCTTGCAGTCTGGGTTGACAGTGGCTGGAAGTGTTTGAGTGTCACCCAGTAATGAGCAGTTCACGTTAGACCCCTGCAATGCCAGCACTGCTCCAGACCAGCTTCAGAAACTGTGATCCCATTGTTACTCATACACTTCTTTTGCCTTGTTGAATTTTTGCAATAGAAACTACACTTAAATTCAGTATAACAGAAAATCAATTCTTTTTCAGACTTCTTTTTGCCAGTAGTTTTTCTATACTGTAACTAAACCTGGTGATCAGTGACATCACCCTGTGCAACTGGTCAGCAAATAATTACTGGTCTGGTTTCAGTGATGACACAAATGCTTGTGAACCCACCATTAACAGCAGACTAAAATATAATGTCAGTGCTGGATATCTCATTAGAACACACCCTCCAGTTCCTCCACTTTTAGTAGTCCACGACTGCTGTAACTTATCTATAATATATTGTTATACCATTTTGAAACTTCAAATATTGCTATTAATTCCAGCTAAAATCAATAAGAGACAAATCTGGATAAAATTAATTCACTCACACAGATATCTCTGTGCTATGAAAAGAGCTCAGTTTGAACTCTGAACAACACTTTGCACATTTCTTAATGAAAAATACATGTCCTATCTCCAAGATCCTATTTTTACTAGAACACATCCTTCATAGACCCAGCAGTCTTACCAGTTACATAAACTCAAACATCTGAAGGGGCATAATCCATCCATACTGCTGGTTTTCTGATCTTCCTCACCAAATCCTAACAGTAAAAAAATTTTTGATCTTTTGACTAAGATATAGTATGATTTGAGGCCTTAATGAGTGTCAAAATGAAAAAAATCTTGGTATGAACCTTCTGAGACTGTGCACCAGTCTGTTCTGAGCTCAGCAAAAACACACATGCAGGTATGTTATTCCCAAATTACTCATACACTTGGGCAAACTGGCTGCTACTTCCATTTCATTGCTAGAAAATTAGCTATGCTATAAATGAAGTCTATCATTCTGGTTTCTTAAAAACTCCTGCACAAAATTACTTAGAAAGCCATCTTGATCCTGAAGTCTTTCCTGACCAAGTGGAATACAAAATTGGCTTCAATAAAATAAGAATAAAGAGTTTTTACAAATCTTAGCGGTTTGGGTTTTTTTCTTCAGGTAGTTGCCTCACATATGCAGAATCATGGCACTGGAATGTATTGCTCCTTAGATGACTGTAATTTATTGCTTTCATTGCTCCATAATGATTTAGAAGAAATTGAAAAGCAGAAAATTGTTGGAATTAGTCTGCTAAAGCCTGATCACTGTATCTTACTGTCCTGTCTTCTATGGAAACCCTTCATACAAACACTGTTCAGCA
>NW_005054360.1:852301-853011 GCF_000277835.1 Geospiza fortis | reverse complement strand
CGATTTCCTCACATTCTGCCTTTCATTCAACCTTCCCCTGCTCCCCAACATGAGCAGCAGAACTGAATAGATAAGCTAATTGTGAAATAACAGGCACACTCCACAAAACTACCCACGTCTGTTCTTCTTCCTCTTTCTCAGCTGAAGTTAGAAGAGCCCCAAGTTTCTTTCTGACTAAAAAGATCAGTTACAAATGCTAACAGAGGCTGAGAGTGTGAAAAGGTTTGGCTTCCAAAGAAATTAAAAAAAAAAAGTAAAATTTCATTTGCTGAAGGTATTCTTTCTTGAACTAAAGAGTGAGGGCCAAATTTTGCTTACTTTTAGAAGAAAAAATAAAATCGCTGTAATTTTGAATTAGTGGTTTTTGGTTGGTTTGTTTGGGTTTTTTTGGGTTTTTTTTTTTTTTCCTACAGGGCCAAATAAAAAGAAAAAAACATAATTCCATTAAAAAAAAAAACAAAAAACCAACAAAACCCTTACAACCCAAGCATTTTAATTAGCTAGGCTAAGTAGGAATGCAGGAAACATCTGATCTCCAGATCTGATTAATCCTGAAAATTTCAGTTTTCAGTTTCACAGTCATAGTTGCAAGGAGTTCTTAAGACAAGAAGCAATTTCAAAGTATTAATATACTGGAGCATAACAGTAGTTTGTACCATTCAGTGCATAATACTTTTAGAAAAGCTTTACATTTAGAGCAGAGTTGGCAT
>NW_005054360.1:803469-852283 GCF_000277835.1 Geospiza fortis | reverse complement strand
GATAATAATTACTGTGACATCTGGTATGGAACACAAATACGGAAGAGCTCTTAAAACATAAGGTAAAATAACAGAGTTCCTTTACTTGCTAAGTCCAACATTACAATAATTTCATCAGCAATGACAAAACAGACTGATAGAAAACCAATTTACTATCTAAACCATTAATTAAACAGATTAAATGTATGATGTAAAAGCTGTGTTTGGGGGAGAAGTCAAGCTCCGATAATTAGCTACAGATGGTTAGTGCAATTTGCAACAAAAATCTGAAGGTGTTAAAAATTTTTGCTGTCTTTTTTTCCTACATGGCCTTTTTACATTTTTAATATAAAGTAACATATTAATCTATTTGTTTCTGCAATGAATAACCAAGATATAACTAATGATAGATAGATAGACAGATAGACAGATAGATAGACAGATACATAATTGAGTATATCTGGCCACCGTGCAGCCAGGTTCTAATGTACAATTTATCTCTCTCTTAGATTGTTTATGGCACACTAGTGACTTCTTTGCACCAAATATCTTTAAGGGTCAAAATCTATGAAATGTGATATGAAATTCCTATTTGGCTTGCTGAATAAGTTTCCACTAGATGTCTGGTGTAGAAAAGTGACTTTCTATCTAAAGAAATATCTTAGCATCCTGCATACCTGTCCAGAGCAAACTCAAAGCTCAAAACACATGATCTTGTTTCTGTGATTTAGCACAAGGCTTATAAATTATCCCATTTCATATATTAAGCACAAAACCTAAAAATTCTTCCTTTCCCCTTCTGAAAAAATTATGGAAATTCCTAGGAGAGAGAACTGTCAGCTGTTCTCTGGATAGAAAATGCAGAGTCAAAACAATAAAACATAAAAGAGCTCTGAAAAAAGCCTTGCAGCAGTTACTCAATAATTGTCCAAAACAGGCATTCAGATTTGGGAGAAAATCTCTGATAGATAAGAGGTTAAGAAAAGGCACAGTTGCTTTAAAGGCATAAATGGATGCAGATATGAATGGAAGGTAGGAGATGAAAATGTAAAGTGACCTCAATATGTCATGTGCACAAATGAATTAGTCTTTAAATATCTCTCTTCTTAGTCACTACCTACTTCTTATCCACAGAACCTTTTATCTGGTCTTTGCATTATCTGATCAACCTGCTTAGTATAATTATTGGTGCTTAAAATCAGGATTCTTCCTTGTCTTCATGAGGCTGATTATGTTTTTGGAAAATGAAGCAATTTGGAGCACTTAGCTTGATCATCCAACACACTGGGCCAGACATGCCCAGTGCCACTGGCCTGTTACAATGCAGAGTGAGCCATATCCACTCACTTGAGATCTTTTCAGGCCACTGCTCATATTCTGCATCTTCTGATAATGAAGGACAATGCTATATATCCATAGTTTGTGGTATGCATCTGCTTTACAGAAAAGGATGGACACAGGGTTGTTATTACTGACTTAATCAAACCTCCTCAAAAGATCTGGGGTAACATATTTTCTAGTTTGCTAAACTTGCAGCAGTCTGTGTTGCTCCAAGCAGAAGCAAATCCCCACGTTAATCCATTGCTGCTTTCACTCCTGCTATGCAGATGTCTGTACTCCACCTAATCAAGGCTGCCTAATAAAGAAGGCTCTGCAATTTGTTGCAAATGACATTTGGATGTCTAGTGAACAGCAGGAAAGACTTCAAGGGGGGAAAGTGGTCTAGCACACATGCACAACTGACTTCTAACTCTGTCTGTGCCTCAGGCTCATATTCTTATATTCTATGAATATGAAAAAAAAAATGCATTTGAGGTCCTCATTCAATCCAAACTTCGCATAGGTCATCATTTTTTGCAGAAGTGGTAGCATTTTTCTTGCTATTTGGGTGCCAAATATGCATTTTGCTGTGATTAGCAGCAAAAATAAGCATGCAGGGCTGTATTTGTAGCCAGTGAGACCATACAAATGTTGCAAATATATTTGACTAAGCTCTGTAACTGAGCCAAAGGCATTGCAACATGGACAACCATATTAAATGGACCATATAACCCTAATCTCACTGTGCTTCAGCTCTGCCTGTGTAAAATGGGGATAATGCCACCCTTGCCATTCAGGACAAGAATGGAAATAAATTTACCCATATTTGTGAAGAGCTTAAGTCCTAAACTGTGGGTTTCCTTCCTAATCTGGTCAGGAGAGGAATGTGAATTATTTCAGACTGTCCTGGCTGCTTCTCAGCCCTCCTAGCCTGGCAGAAATGCCTTTTTCTTCATTCCCTTCTTCATGCCAGCCCCTCAGCGAAGATGATGTAAAGAGCTGCGGGCTCTCTGGAGCCAGGACATCCATTCCTGTGCTCACTTGCACTCTGCTGTCCAGGAGCTACTTGCAAAAAGACAGCCCTGAAAGATTAAAGCCCATTTTCATTGTTCTGTATGAAGCTTTATGTCTGATCACACTTACTTGTTTAAAAAGCGCCACCACAGGCCAAAACCAGGCCACTGCTCCCCAGGGATGGTGACAATAAAGCTGTGACTTGCCTAAGTTCAACTGGTATTCTGAACTCTACACTCTTGGTAAAATAGTACTGTTCCCACAGTTTTTTCCCCCATGTTTTAAACTCTAATTACTGATTATCACTCTACTTAGATCCAAAACACAGCTACGACAACTCATCTATTCCTCTATCACACTTCACTACATTTTAAATCCCATTTACTGAGATGAAGGGAGCTATGGATCTGGAAGCACAGCTCTTCCATCCGTTCATTCACTCAGGGTGCCAGCTGGAGCTGAGCATGCACCATTTTAAAACCGGAAAAAAAATGTGTCCTCAATTGCTCCTGTGCTGCCAGCCAACGCAATCTCTTTCTGCATCGCTGTGTCCAATCTCCCACCTGGAGAGTTGCACCATGTCATAGGAGAAGCTTTTTTCTTCAACTGAAAGGATTTTCATATATTTCAATGAACTGTGATTACAAGTCTTTAGTGTTGAGTTATTCCTAGCAAATTATAAATTACCAGAGGTTTATCTGTCTCTCCCACCATATCTCAGCATCATTTTAATTAGCTATGCACAGCAATAAAGAGAGCTATTTGTGGTATAAGAATTGATGGTGCCAGATTCAGACTTCTTTTCCTCCCAGAACTTCCATGGCCTGTGGATGTGAAGGCTGAGAGAGAAGAGTGGGGTCCTTGGGCTGGTGGGAAGCACAGCATACTCTGTCCCCCAAACTGTGACAGGACTGCCTTGCAGGTCCACTCAAAGTGATGCAAGGGCCATGCAGACCATGATCTGTGGGTTCCATGGCTTCAGGGTGCCCTAGAGATGGCTTTTGCTGACAGTGGAAACATATCCACTGACTTGAGTGTGAGCAACAGACCTAGGAGCCTCACTGCACTAAACACATGCCATTCTCGGGTCTCTAGGAGCTCCTCTAATTTTTGCACTTCTTTTAGCCCTTATACTCAAGCATTTTCTTAATTCCTCTAGAATTAAGGCTGTCCTGCCTCATGACTTCCGCACCTCACTGTTGTTACTAAAGTCAGCTGGACACTCTTCTTGTCTCCACATGCCCCATCAACCTCTTTGCTTGTGTGTGGATGAAAGGATCAGCTGAAAACTGGCTGAGTGTGGGGCCTCTTCTCTCATGTCTTAAAGAGGATGCAAGCAAATGCCAATGGCATCCAAAGTACTTAAAGTGTTGGAAAGATTTGGAGCAGTACCAGTAGTGGACTGCAAAAAAAGTGGTGCAAAGACAAGAGGAAGTCAGAACACCTTCCAGCCTCTCCCAAACCACAGGGGACTTGCAGAAGAAACTAAATATGGCATTCACCAACACATAAACGCGTGGCCCAGGCAACACAAACATGGTTTCCTGCGCAGAAATATTTTGTATGAATCATGCCAAAGTAAAGGATATGGATTTCACTTACCATATAACAGGTAACAAGAGAAAGCAACATTCCTGCAGGGGGTAATGCAACCCAGACTGCTAAACCTGGGGGTTCCAGCAGCACTCCCCATGTTTGGTGCTGTTCCTCATCCTCTTCCAGTTTTACCTTATCCTAGAGATGAGTGCCATAAAACTGCACACAGTGTGGTGATGCAGACTGTGGAAGGGCTGCTGAAGAGGTGTGCAGGGTGCCAGGAGGAGAGGTTTACAAGCAGAAAAGAGACAGAGCTGAAGGTACTTTGCAAAACACTGTTCTTTTTCTATTTCTGCTGCAAACATTTTATACATCCCTGGCTTTATCACTTAGAATAAGCTTTTCACAAGTGATTACTATTTTTACATGATATATTTTTGAGTATCTAATGTGAGAAATGAAGCCAGATCCACACCAGTGCTGAATTCTAAGCATCTCCTGGTTGTGCTTTCCACAGAGGAGGCTATGAACAGTACTCTGAAAAACCAGTCCCTCCATGTCTCAAGACAGACAATGAAAATGGATAATTTTGCCTTTAATCTTTGTACACTGATGCTAAGGGGAACATGTTTAAAAATGCCCATTTGGAAATGAACAGTTCTTTATTCGTTGCATGCTCTGAACAACACACCCCAAATATGGCATAGGGCCACATCAAATGGGGATAACAAAAAGAAATAATAATCACTCATTCACTGAATGCAGCAGAGGGCCTGTAGAAAATTTAATAAAAGGGCCTCATAAGGATGTATTACAATGCCCTAGCTCAAAACTGTACAGGCAGTCTTGATGCCCAGTTTGTCAGAGCCTGTCCTGGCACCTCATGCCCTCGTTAGATACAAAGATTATGTATGTTAAGTACCAACAAATGAACAGTGGTAGTGGACTGTTCTTCTGGGAACAGTCCAAAAATACTCATTTTGTTCCTTTTCCTGGCTGAGAGCATGCAGTAATTATGAGGAAGTTTCATACTTGAAACCTTCCCGATGCCCAAGACCCAAAGCATGAGCTACAGATGTGAGTGCCACGGCAGCAGCTCAGCGCGGTGGAGCAGCACTGCTCCTGCCAGCCAGAAATCAAACAGTGCAGGGGAAAAACATCTCCCTGTGCTTAGTTAATACCTGTCATTCACTTCTGGTCTAAATAAAAACTGAAAATCACACACAGGATGTATGGGGGATTTTTAAAAACTTGCCTATCCATTTGGAGTGAAACTGGCCCTGTTGAAGTCAGGAAAATTCACCGCTCAAGATTTCACCTCTGCCTTTTGTTTGTGCTTGTGCATGCATGTTTATCTCTCTGCCTGCCTTTGTCTCCTCCCTGGGGCTTTGTTCATTAAACTTATTATATTGTCTCTTTTTCCAGTTTCTGGGAAGCTCTCTTAAATCCTGGAACAATATCTGTTACACTTATAGGATGTTTTCCCCTCAGGATAAAGAACAGTAGTTTGATTTGTGACACTGCAAGCCCGCAGGTAGCAGAAGTTTATCACTTGGAGTTGTTTTCTAAGTCAAAATCTGACAGTGACAGGTAGAGGTAGAGAATATATTCAGGCCATAAGAAAAAGACTTTGTGGGTGAGTATTTTCAAGGCCTCAGGTCTTTCTCTGCAATCTCAGACTGTCAACCATGCCATGGATTTTCAATGAGACAGATGCCCTGACCTTGAAAGGGATGCAGAAACTAACACACAGGAAATAAAACAATAAGGCAAGTAACAAATAAGCTACCCACAAGTATCCAACCCTAAGGAAAATACACACTAACTTACAAACCCAAAGGAAAATACACAGTAACTTACATTACATTATGTAGATAAAGTAAGATTTACTGAATGCTAATTTTTCTCATCAGCATATCAGAGTACAGAGGCAATGCTAGAAACAGTGATAACCATTGTGTATAAGTCCCTACATCTCTCACAGAGACCAGCCTCTTAGACTTAATGGAAATGTAAATATAAAACATTCACTGTAATAAAAGTCTCCAGAGATAGAGTCTAAGTAGCATGATTAGTATGGAAAATGCTTCATAAATCCCAATTCCAATAATCTCTGGTAGCATAAAGGATTCATCTCATTATGACCTTCTAGCAGAGCCTTGCTAATTCTCACTTCACTAATCTGTGACCTTGAAAATTTCCTGTCTGCATTTCAGTGAAGTGTTGACAGCCGAGTGAAATAGGGAAGTGTTCCAGCAAGGGCTACAAGTGACAGAATATATTGCAAAACACTCACTAGATTTATATAAAATACTGCACCTGACAAAATTAAATTAAATAACAAGTCTTTAATCAATTACCATCCACCATTTTTATTTTAGCATTTGAAATCAAATAGCAGGATCTATCAATTAATTTATTACATATTATATTTAGTAAGGCTGCTAACACAGGAACAAAAGGAATTCTGTGTTAAAGGATATTGCTTCTGACCCATTTCTGAGATGAAGTATCTAAGTTTGGGACTAGTTCCTACTGACTGTAAGCTTTTGAGGCTGCTATTAGCAATAAAAATCTTGAAGTCACATGCAGGCACACATAAACACACACACACACACATATATATATATATATACCACACACATTACTACAGTCTTGTAGGTGCACATCTCTTGGTACCACTAATATGACTGCACGGTTTACTGAAGAGTTGCATAATTCTGTTTATGAGGTAGTGTGGGAAAGAAGACAAAATGACTGAACAAAAGAAATTCTGCCCTATTTTCCAGGCTTGAGAGCTCACTTTGCATCTAGTACCCCTGAGTGTATTTTCAAAAAAATTAAAAGTTCCTCTAAATGTAAACATACCTTAAAAACAATCCTTACTTTTTTCAAAACTCAGCAGACAGCAACTTAATTTTTTCCAAAATATACAATTAATCAGAAATGGGTATTAAGATCTGAATTGTTAATCACTACACCACCAGAATTATAAAACCCAGAGACTAAAAACATTTGTTGCCATTATTCAAAACCCGCCACTATCAAAATATTAATGAAACTACACTGTCAAATACACCAAAATTTTGATCCAAAATGGGTTAGTGCAGATGACATCATCAAGTGTTGCACATTTAATTCTTTTTTGTTAATTTTACCACATCTCTGCCAATACTACTATTCCATTACTGCAAAGTACATCCTCCAAAAGCACCCAAATTGAGAGGCATTTCAAAACATGCTCCTTTCTACTCTTCTCTGCATGGTTTACCAGTGAGCATATTGACAGATGGGGTAGCCCTGTGCCTGACTGCCTCTGAGATCTTACAGAAAGGAGAGGAAAGCAGAGCACAGGGGCACCTTGGAGCTATGGAAGCTCCTCCGTGAAGCTGGCAGCAGTGTTTTGTCATACACTGACTTTCTGTACACCAGTCTGAGGGAAAACACTTCTGTCCATCTCATCTGTGTTCTCATGTGGAGAAGCCACCATTACCTCTCCCTAATCCTCAGTAGCAGAGCTCTGTCAGTGGAATGTCCATGGGAGAAGCAGGGAAAGGGCAGAAAAGTAGGAATTTATTTCAGATTTCAAACACTGAAGTATTTGAGACAGTGGGTGGGTAGCCTGGGCTGTACAAGGAACACTGGCTCGAGGCGGAAGCACTGCGTGGGAGAAAGCACATCACACTGTTCAGCTGAACCCTGGCACAGGGAACCCACTGTTTCTTACAGAGTTCAGGAAACAAAAACTAATCCTTTCTCTGCTTTATATGACTTCTGCAAGGTGTCATTTTTAGCTCCTGCCTATTCCATGCACTCAAAGCACACCTAACAAATACATCAAGTTGGCGCATTTGATGTTCATTTCCTATTCCCTGTACTTTGATACCAATTTCTGGAAGGTTATGAATGAGTGGTGGTGGAAGTTCTTTCCCTCCTCACACAAGAACTCTGACCAGCTCTGTGGTGCAAAATCAAAAAGCCTTCATTAAACTAGCTATAGTTTCTCACTTCAATTTCTCTCTTCATTGAAGAGCTTCAATAGTAGAACAGCTACCTCTTCCTTCTGCCTTCAAAGATGAAATGTCTTGAGCACCCATCACTTTGTTACTACAATCCAAGTTACAAACCTTTGAAAGTCATAGAAGTGTCAGCATATTTTGTTTTACTTCTCAGCCCATTTAAAAAACCTATATGCTGATATTTTACTGCTTAGTTCTCACATATTAGGCAGTCTGACAAAACTTAAAGATATTCTAAAAGAAGAAAAATTAAAAGGCAACCAAGCTTCATTATAGAAATTAAAAATAAGCTAAAAAATTAACATACCAACAGCCATCATGTAATCCCAGCGGTCTATGAGGCACATATTGAAGATCAGATGGTCAGATGTTTGCCCTTGACCAATGAGTGGAATGTTTCTCTCCAAATTTTGGGTTATTGCAGAAGTCCAGCCAATGAGAAACCAAAAGACTACCAGGAGAATAACAGACAGCATCCTCATCACTCTCCCACCTGTCATGTACGGAATACGCTGAGCCGTTCGGGACAGGAACACCTTCAACACCCTGGAAAATTCAGACAGTGCAGAATGGAGAAGAGCAGAAGTAGTGTCACAGGAATTAGACTTTCATTTTATTTCAGTACCAGATTATTTTAAAAACAAATCAACAGTCTTTCTTCTGACAGTATGTACAAGAATGAAGTTTGGAACATTATTACTTTCACATTAATCATATTTAAATGAAACTGATTGCTGCCCAGAGAATGTTACATAGCAATAATAGAAAATATTAGCTATGCTTATGTTAGAGACACACATTTACAGGCTGTCTTGTCAAGCTGTTTTGTACATTCCATCTCCCAGTGGAAGACTTCTGTCTTTGAAAGATGAAAGGTCATTTCCATAAACCAGCAACCATGTATGTGAGATTTTATTCTGTTTTGATGTTGTCTCATCCCCAATCCTGCTATTTCCAGAGAACAAATTAACACTTCTTAGATTTTTTTCCCACTGAGTTTGATGCTGCTGAGACAATAACCTACTCATCATAGAAATAACTATGGAAGGCACTTTGCTAATTAAATGGGGTTTGATTTGTTTAGAAGCAACAACATGTTTTTTTGAGCTAGGACGGAACCAGCATAAGAAAAGCCACACCACACATCAAGCACTTATACCACATAACAGCTATTGAACACATAACACTTTAAAAATAATTGCACTTATTATCAGGATAAATTTACTCCCACAAGAGCTGTTCAAGGAAATAGCACCTACTTTTTCTATCCATCACCACCTGCTAATGCAGAAAAAGTTCCTCCTGGGAGCATGAAAACAACCAAAATTTGAGGAAATCCCCTTGGGAAGAAGGAGCAGTTTGATTCTTCATGTAGCACAAAATATCTCTCTGTGTTGCCTGCACCATGGGATCTGTCAGAAGCATCTTCTGGGAGCACTGCAGAGCTCCTGCCTTGGCCCTGCTAAGCTGACAAGGATGAGCACTGAGGAAAGGCTATCATGGAAGTTTTTATGTACCCAGACCATTAGAAGCGGATGAGCTGAAATCTAAAGGCTGTTTTAGATACTGGGGTGATGAGTCTTTCAAAGTGAAGAGTTCAACTGTTTCAGTGATTTTGTCCTCAAAACCACAGTGGTTCCTGACTCCTGAGCATGAGCATGTCCAGTCTTGATATCCATGACAAATTATCATTGAGGTTTCAGTATCGTGATTATTTTTTCCCTAAAGTTGATTTTTAAATGCCCTTGACAGCTCTTAAGTTCTTTCAGTGTACCAAGTATCAAGTCACCTCTCAAGACATTAGACAAGCAGGTCTGCCTTTTCAGCAATACAAAATCACACTTCAGATTCACATTTATGCTGTATTTGTCTGAGAGGAGGCAGAAGCAGTGTTGCCTCTCAAACAACTAATGGAGCAGTGTCTTAAAGGCAGAAGCACAAAAGGTTTTCCACATCCATAACAATGAATCAGCATTTCACTACAAACACAGCCTTCACAGTGTGCATTAGGTGAAGTCAGAGATCTGAATATGTTCAACATTATTCAGCTGTTTCCCTCCCAATAGTCACTCCACAGGGAGTCACAGCTTTTGATCTTTCCATGTTTGATGGATGTTCTGCTCTCCCTTTGCAGATGCTAAGTGCCTTATGTTGGAAGCAGACTCTCAAAGACTTCATCCAGGAGAGACAGAAAACTCCACAGAGGCAAGGCAGGCTACGTCCCTCTGCATTGCTCAGCCACAGCACTGCTGTTCCAGGGCAGCACTGGTGAACCCTCATTTTCTAGACACCAAATTCCTGATTTTTTCTAAAATCAGGAAGCAAAGGCTTCCCTTCTACCTGTTGTGAATGCTGGCCAATAGATAGCTTCTCTGAAGAGAAGAAAAATTTATTATTTTTGTAATGAACTGGAAAATTTCACAGCTATACTTTGTCATTTGAGAAAAATCTCATAATACATTTTATGAATGTTGAATTATTAGAGAAACCACATAAACCAGCTGAGAACTATTAGAAACTTTTTGCATTTTGGCTCCAAAGTAAATTCTTGATGATTCTGCTGAAAGTCAACATGTGAGCCTATTTTGGGCATAATAAGGCAGAACTCATTAGATTTTTTCATTACTAGTTCATTAACTGCTGCCTGTGAGACAGCTTTCTAAGGGAGATGTGTGGGCTGCTGCTACATTATTTACCCAAGCACAGTGAAACAAATATTTTGCACTACAGCAGTCAAACCTCCTCCAATTTGGATCAAATCACATTTCTTTTTTTTCCTCCTCCTTTTCTTAAAAATAAGCATCCCCACACACAATAATTTCCACCTTGGACTCGTGGGCTTACATGTAACCCAACTCTTACACTTCTTTTTTCAAACATTCTTTTTCTGAAAAGCTGTAAAGAAAGTTGCATTAGCTCAGTAATGTTGCAAATCTCCTTTTCAGAGGTTGTGGTATAAAAGCAGTCAAGCAGAACACAAGCTCCCAAGTTGCAATTCCCTCATTCTCCTGCCACAATGTGAATCCAAAGCCTCATTGCTCACCACCTCAACACTGACTTACATGCTCTGTCTGCTCTCATCTTCTGTGTATTATTGAACCTGTATCAAAGCAGAGACAACTGCCCAGGAGTTCCTCTCCCAAGGGCACATCATCCCACCAGACTGGAGGGTCATTATCTTTCCTGTACCTCTGACTCATACAATCCAGGTTCACTGTAAAAAGTTGAATTGCTGTAGTCTGAGACCAGACTGCCTCAGCAAACACTTGGGGTTTGATTACTGGTACCCTCTGTCAGAAAACAGGGGGATTCTTGATTCAAATCCCTGCCCTGTCTGGGTAGACAATGTTCAAGCCCCCCTTTTCCACTCAGTTCAATATCTCTATATTGGGTCAAACTAGCTATTGAACAAATAAAAGAGAATTCTTACAGGGAGGCAAGAAATGGGGCTGGTGGGCTGCATTGCTGCTAGGAAATCAAATATGCCCTGGGTCATCCCTGGCACTGAAGCCAGCTGGCAGAGAACATACTATTATCCTCAGCATTACAATCCAGCAGGACAGAGGATGGAGTCCCAGTGCCCAGGAATGTTCTCAGATGCTACTTAATTTATGAATATAGATGTAGCAGATTCAAGTTCCTGAGCAAATTAATGTTTAATTATGAGTATCAAGTAAGGCAAACTGAATAGATGCCTCCTTCTGTCCTATCTACAGCCAAAATTACTGGCAGTGCCAGTCAGTGCCCTGGTAGAAGCTCAGGGGTCTGTTTGAGACATATGGTCTCTCATCTAAAACAGAAGAGAAAACTTAACCATGTTCCTCAGTATCTTCTAGCTATACTTCCACCTAAATACACTCAGCATATGCAATCCACTTTTCTGCACTGTTGTTGAATAATTGAACAATCATTTCCAGTGACATGTCATCAGCTCTGTTTCCAGACAGATCAGACAGAACACTGCAATGTGTTTTACCTGCTTTTCTGGAAGACACAGCTGCCTTTGAGCAAAGCTTTGACTCACAGACAGCTACAGCCAGGATGAAAGCTGATATGCAACAGCCATTCCCTTTACAGGGTGAACAGGAGGTGCAGTTCAGGCTGAAAGAACTGCCTGGAGGCCACAGCACGTAACTCCCAACTCTGCTGCTGCACCATCAAGTTTGGGGAGAATTAAGCTATGTGGTCTGAGGATTTTCTTTGGGGTGCCTGGCTCCATAGAAATGGAAGAGGGGAGGGCTTGGTTGGCTTGGCTGCAAACCCTCAGAGCCAAGGGAAGCCCAGCAGCTGGGAAGGGAAGCGATGCTGCAGGTGGAGCTGAAGCAGAGGGACAGAGCACAGGTTCACAGGACTGCCTGGGATCAGCAGCTGGGAAACATCAAGTGTAGCACACGGCTGCTGCTGTAGTTATATCCTAAGATGCAATGTGTAACCTTAGAAAATAAGTAAAACCATATAAAATTTTCATGTCATATCAACAAAAAGATGGTCCCCAAACTACCACTGACTGCATGAACAGCAGGAACTACAGGTGAAGGATCCTGCTTTGACAGCAATGACCTGGCACAGATTGTTTATTTTTTATTTCCAGCATCTGTCATTTTGTGACTCAACTGAGTCATTCTATCAAACTGCTCTGTTCCAGACTGGTGATTTTTATTATGATACAAAAGCTACATCAGAAGATAATGGGGCAAGCCCTTCAGAAGTATATAGCCCTCCTACAGTGCAGGGATTATGTCTTACCTACTTTTCTGGACTAACAGTGAATATGCCACTAGTTACTTTGAGTTAATAAACTGATGTGATTCTACTAAAATGAAAAGGTATCAGTGGGACATGTATGGCACTATGTCTATACAAAAGAGTGCCTACACTTCACATTTGACACACAGACACACACACACATACACAAATACTGAATGCAGGTATAATTTCCACATCAGGAAAGATGACTGAATAAAAAATATCAACACTTAAAGCCCAAGACCTCAGAAATCATATTTCCATGAGTAACTGGCTTTCACTGGAAAGAATAAAACCCAACTGAGAAACGAACAACTTTCTAAACAACCTCCCAGCTGAAAGTGTCCAAATTAGTAATTGTCTGCTTCCTAAGTGATTTCTCAAGACCTCAGCACAGAACAAACTAGAAGTGCACTACTGAAGAGAATACTCTTAAGGGACAATCTTTTGCTTTATTGATTCTGACCACACTGAACCTTGAGCAAACCTGGACTGAGAGGCCAAGTCAGCAGCACAACAGCAGCAGGGCAGGACCTGCATCACATGCATCATGTCCTGTCCAGTGAAAATATAAAACAACTAGAAAATGAAGTTTGGGCAATTATGTGGGTGTATGGATACTTCTGAGAGCCCCCATCTTGTGTGTAGCCAGCAAACCTGGCCACATATCACTGAGAGCCATCAACTTATCTCAACTCCTTCACACTACTCGTGGAACATCTTACAGTATAAACAACAGGAAATCTCCCACATTTTTTATTTCAGAAAAGAATTTTGTAATAGCAAATACATGTCAAGAACATTGCTATGAAAGACAACAAATGCTTGGAGGAATTGACTAACCCATCCAAATTCACTGGGTTTTGTAATAGGTAACAGAGCACAAGTGTGCCTTTGTGGGCAAGAATGCCATTGGTGACCTGGGGTGCATCAGGAAGAGCTTGCCAGCAGGTTGAGGTAGGTGACCCTGCCCCTCTGCTCAGCCCTGGTGAGGCCACATCAGGAGGGCCATGTCCAGTTCTGGGCTCCCCAGTACAGAGACACACAGAGGAGATGACTGGGAAGGGGCCGCACTGGGGTCTATCAGTATCTGAAGGGAGGGTGTCAGAGGATGGATCCAGGCTCTCCTCAGTAGTGCCAAGCAACAGGACAAGAGGCAATGAGCAGAAACTGATGCACAGGAAGTTCTACCTGAACACAAGGAAGAAATTTTTCACTGTGTAGGTGATCACACTCCGGATCAGGTTGCCCAGAGAGGGTGTGGAGCCTCCCTCACCGGAGCTATCCAAGAACCATCTGGATGCAATCCTGTGCCATGTGCTCTGGGATGACCCTACTTGAGCAGGGAGGCTGAACCAGATGCCCACTGTGGTCCCTTCCAACCTGACCCACTCCGTGATTCTGTGAAGGCTGCTCTGCACACTGAGGCCACCAATGGTACCATAAACTTGCTCCACAGTCACAAGGTAAACTACAGGTGCCAATAGTCCTGGAAGTATAGGGAGGGAGATCGTGCTGCAGGATTCTTTCCTTTGTCCTGGAAGTGTACCTGATTTCAAATCCTTACCTGGGGGTCTGTGTTTAATAAATGGCAATATTAATATGTGAGGATATCTTAATGGTACAGTAAAAATTCCCAATCAGATAATTTTGTGTATTGAGTAATGGGAGAAGCAGTGCTGTTCTGAAACATTTTCTGCAATATTTCTGCTGCAGAAATATTTCTGCAACAAATTGTATTTACTTTCAAAAATGTGATTTTGAAAGTAGAGTTTCCTTGACATCTTCCCTAGAGTTTTACAGTGATTTCCTATTGTGAGAAATGAATGCAATGCAAATTTATAATGTATGGCTAGAATAACAAGCTATGAAGATGTATTTTACCTCAGTGCCTGGTAAAATCTACCTCTAGTAAGCAAAGAGACATGTCATGACTTAATGCTAACCTACTCTGCACAGAAGTTTCCTAGATAATTTTAATGCTACACATATGAAGGTAATCCTACAGTGCTTGAATGAAAGTTCCCTTTCTGGATAAACACTGACATAATTTCCAGGAGTTTGAGCAGACTGAGGAAGGTGGGAGGGAAATCACATGCAGTTCAAGGAAAGGCTCTGGATATTGGGAGGCAACAGAACAACAATAGATTTCCCACTGCAATCAGAACCACTCACTCACTCACTCACTCCCATGTGAGCAGCACTGGACTAACATTTTCTTGCATCTTTAATAACATGGAAAAGGTCTAAAAATATGACTTGCTTTGATGAAAATTTATTCATTTGAAGTACCTTTTGTCTGCCAATCTGTAGGTAAGCCAATCTGTAGTGAGCAAACAATGTTATTTCTTTAAATGTAGCCAAGGATTCTGACATTTTTTCATGCTAAGCATAGGTTTTATTTTCTCCTTTCACCTGCAAGTCTAAATTCCCACCTGGGAAAAGCTCAATTTCCTGGTGGATTATAGAACAAAAAGCTTTCTCTGCCTGCAGCCAGTTTCAAGAACTGCAGCTGGAGTCTTTTGACAGACCAGCTGAGCTTTGCTTTTCCCCAGTGCCTCCTTGCTCCCCAGCTCACTGCCCTGCTGCCTGCATCTGCTCCAGCTGCCTCCCAGCTCCCATTGCAGGAGATATGGAAGATTCTGCCTGTGTGTGCGTTGCTTTTTGAAGTGCTTTTGTTCATATCACCATATCATCCAGGCAGGTCTCATCAGAAATGGGCACTCCTCAGCAGGATTTGCCCATCCTGAATGTGTGCTGATGGATGTCTTAAGCACTGGGGAGCTGAGAGGTAAGAAGGCTCAACAAGGGGACTTTCCATGTCACGTAACTAGGTTTCAGTGATGCAGACCAAGTCTCCTTATTTATTAAATCCTCATCTGCTTTGTGCTAATTATCTCTTCTAATAAACCACTTACTGCACTAATACCCCCACGAATCCTGCTGAGATTAGCAGAACTACAGAGTGCCAGTGAAACGTCTGACACTGCGCTGTCAAACTCTGCTGAGGCAGAACTACAGAGCATGCCATTAACCAATAAATAAAAAGCCTATCAATCTGTCCCCAGACAATGAGCAGTGACATATCACAGAATGGTCAGGTTTGGAAGGGACCTTAGAGATTATCTCATTCCACCCTGGTTACATGGGCAGGGACACCTTCCACGAAACCAGGTTGCTCAAAGCCCCATCCAAGCTGGTCTTGAACATTTTAAAGTCTCCTCTTTGTCAACTATCTGGGCTTAAGGTTACATCACACAGAGTCCATGGCCACAGAAGCTGATGCCTAAAGTTCTGAAAATCCCAGGTCCTTGGGATAGGCACAAAGCCATCTCTTTCCAAGTCTGCTATTGAATGGTTAACAGCCATTTCAATACTTTCCTCCTGACAGATATGCTTAAATAACCACATCCCTCACTCAGGGAAAAATGAGGTCAGCTCCTCAGACAATTTTCTCCATAAGCAAACCAATCTTGTCTTTCCTTCATTCAAATTTGTAGTGATTTTGTGACAAAAACTTCAGAGATTCTCAAGACTCCTGCCACTAGTAGTTTGGTCTAAAAGTTCAGCCTTTATAAGGTCTGGCTAAGTTAATTATTTGCTTTTTAAAATTCATCAGGTGGTTATTATCTTTTTTGCAAATTGAAAGCCATTGAGTTCTTAACCCTTATCAAAGACTTTCAGAACAGGCAGTACAAAAGATCTCAAGGTCAATATTTATCAGGAAGCTTACACTGTGAAAACAGATGCAAGAACTGCCTCCTGGTAATCTTTTCCTACAACAGGTCAAGAACATTTTCAAGGCTTTCATTCTAAAATTTTCTTCACAGACTGTTGTGCAGCTGAATGTACAAAAGGCAACTCCTCTTGTGAACCTGGCTCACAATGTCTCATTTAACAAAGGCTGATGAGTAAAACCAGCTGGGATGAAAAATTCCCCTCCTAGTTAGTGCTGCTCTATCAAACACTGTTCTTCTACTAGTGAAAACATTCACAGACAATTTCAACAACCTCTCCAATTTTCAGAGGCATTTTCTAGCATCATCAATAAGGTATCTGGGCAAAACCTCATGCCAAAGCTTGTACTTTTATTCTTAAAATAGTCATACTACAAACAGGGAAAGTCTTGAAATGGATAAAACCCAAATCCAAACCAAAGTAAATTTGAGAGTGGCTATTTATATTGATGCAGACAGATCACAGTGCTAATAACACCAAGGATGGGGTTTGTTCCCCTCATGAGCCATTCACTTGAGAGCTGGACTTGATGATCTTTGTGGGTCCCTTCCAGCTCAGAATGTTCTGTGATTTTCTTTCCTTTCTTCTCCTCCTTAGGTTCACTGGCCAGCACTGTACTTCCGATCAGAGAATGATAAGGCCCATTTAAAAAAGACAGTACTTTTCCAGCATTTTTAATGTGGCCAGAAAACCAAAATACCTCACTCCTTTTAAGCTAAAGATGGTAAATATTCTGGTCCATTTGCAGGATGTGAAAAGTTGCTGCTTTAATAAAGATGTAGCAATTCACTGCAGCTGTACTATGTTTTTCACTGCTTCTGTAAATGTATTACAATAATTTATTCAGGTACTCAATAAGAAGAACCTAAGGCTTTTCACTGGATTAAAAAATAGTGAATAAAAATGTAGTGGACTCGACTGAATTATAACTCACTCTGCTAGCAGTCATTTTTTGAGGTCTGTACTATATATCCATAGCATATTTACAGATCACTAAACCTTTTTGAGAATGGCACTAAACACTAGTCAGCAGCTGAAGGAAAACAATCAGAATTTCACAGATAAATTGTTTCCATGTTCACAGATAGATACCATGTTGTTTTACCTTTTGTATCCTACTTCAGTAGTGGTCAATGTGATACTGTAACTGCTAGTTTGGGTGCGCTACATGGTGGATTTGAACAAGATAAAAACCTTTCACTAAAAATATCTCCTCCTTTACTTATTTTTAGTCCTAATTACATAGCAAGTTTCTACACTAAAGCAGAATAAAATGAAATGTGCTGCTATGTGATCTCTTTTGTCTTATTAGCTGTTTTAACAAAATGGAAAACTATTTAATAGTGTTCTAATAATATCATACAACTATGCTACTGAATTTTCTAGAGCAGCATCTGAGATCTGCAGCTTGCAGGGCAGATGTGGCTCTTCATCCCACCAAGGCTGACAGTTCATGGCTGACATCCCTGGGACCCCATTAACACACAGACCAGGGCAGGTGTTTGTGTGCTCTCCACATCCCCAGCAAGCAGAGCTTCCCAACCCTGCTCTGAAGGAACAAATACATTGATTTACAAGACCCAACCACAGAGTCTGGGTTTGGATTTGTCATCACAGAAGCTTCAGTGACCGAGCGATTTTTTTTAATATTCCACTTGAAGGAGATGAAAAGCAGCAAAATTGATCTCTCCTTGGAAGTCAAATTGTGTTTCCTTTATAAAGTTTCTTGGGATGATGAGATTTTCTTGTGGATCTTCAAACCCTGTGTGACGTCTGGCATTATCTATATTTGTAAGACATTAAAGATACAACTTTTTATGAAACAATGGGGTCAGTAGACTTCTCTGATGGAAGTGCTGTTTCTCTGTCTATCTACAGACTGCTGAGCAAGCTCAGATCTGGGAGACAGCAACAGATAACAGTAGGATCCCTGGAGCAGATGCAGGAATCTGGAAACAAAATTTTCAAGAAACAGAGAAGACTGTAGAGAATTTGATGTAAAATTCGTGTAACTGGATCAAATCAAGACCACCTGGCAAGAGCATGGCACACGAATCAAGAATTAGGCACAAGGACTGCTACTTCTGGTCTGATGCATCTCATTGCTTTGAGATTTGCCATTACAAAAATAAGTCACCTGATTGACCCATCAATCAGATTTTCTGAGTTTTCTCTTTGTCTTTTCAGAGGAAGATCCTGCAGGAGCAGCTGCACACAGTGCAAAGGTGTCACTGACCGTGGGTCCAGCTGCATTTCCAGAGGATGTTCAAGAGAAGTATTTTTCAAAATAAACTGGTTTAAGTACACTGCATTGAAAAAAATCCACTAAAAAGCAGGAGAATAGGAAAAGAATTATATCCATGAAGCACTGACTGAAGCACCACACACAAAATCTTTTCACACTAAACTGTCTCCTCACTGATTTACTTGCAAGCACTTACTTCCTTTTCTGCTGTGCAATGTGGTCCTTAGACGCTACTTTAAAATGGCAATTCATTATTAAAGATGCAGGAAGCAAACATCAGCAAAGGGACAGGAGCCTGTCCTGTCTTTTTACACTGCAAAAAGCCACCATTTTTATGCCCTTATATCTTTTGGCGTGTGTTTTTGTCCTTTCACTTCTGTCAGAGTCCTGGAAGCTACTGTGACCTGGCAAAAAAAAATTGCTTCCATTTTGAATGACAAGAAGCATGTACATCCTTACATATCCAAATGAAGCCATATAAATTTTCACTTTTTAACTCATAATCCTCCTAATCTTATCACTTCATTGATAATCATAAATATGCATTTCTTTTGAACCATGAGGACAGAGGAGGATACGCTGGAAGGCCCAGTCTTTGATGAGTTGTGCTCTCACTTAGATTGCCATGCCAGATAATTAAACAGCTCAGATGTAGCAGAAAAAACTTGTCTTGACTGTTTTACTTCCTTTAGGTGTGAGAAAGAGTAATAATCACACCCACTGGATACAATCCTTCACTCAGATCCACGGCGCAGACTGCTGTACTTAGCAGAGCTCAGAAGAGGTGCTGGATTGCCAACACCTTTATTATATGATTTATATGATTTATTTATTATATGATGCTAGGTTGACAGGAGTTAATGAAATGTGGTACAGAAAGACATGTAACTGCATTATTTAGTTATAATATTTTTTGCTAGTTTTGTGCCCATTTTAATAAAACAAATGTTTGCCAATTTATAATGTGATTGACAGGCAGCAGTGTTTTGTATCAACTCTACTGCAAAAGAAGCTCTTTATCAGCATTGTGTTCTCCTTCCACTTGTGGAATAAATATTAACTTTATCTCATGGTTGTGCTTGCAGGTATCATGGCTAAGGCCTTCATGGATATTTGAAAGGAAAGTTTGTCCTTCAGCTTGCCTGCAAAAGATAAGATTCAAACCACTTTTATAACAGATAACATCAGGAACATCTCCACCTGTCACAAGATACAGCAGTGTCAACACCAATAGAAACTGAAACCATAAACAACGTTAACTTCATTGAATAAAATTTTCATGTTATAAAATATTGTTATTATTAAAATATTCCTTTGTAAATGTGCACTGGAGTAGCTTACATGGGATGGAATGAAAATGCTGGCAAGAGAATTAAAGCTCATCAGGCATCTGGGGAGTTATTACATCTCTGGTTCACTAACTCACAGGATAGCCAAGGTTGGAAGAGAGAAATTGAGACATTCTCTTGGGGATCAGGGACACAACCCTGATCCAAGCCAGACCAATGACAGCAGATTACTGAGGACCTTGTGCAGTTGGGGTGTGAGTTAACAGACTGTGTCAAGCATCTCCTACAGAGGGGAAAGCAAGAGGCCGCTGCTGGCATGGAGGAGCAATGACTCTCTGTAGAATAGAAAGTCTAACATGAAGTTAAATAGCAAACATTTCCACAGAAGCTTCATGTCTTTCACTGCAAGTTCCAGGCTCCCTGGAGATACTTGACATGAAGGAACAACATCATATAAAAATATGCCTCTAATCTATCAATATAGAGGTGCAGATATGGCTATGAGAGGTTGCATACTACTACAGACCTCCCCTTGCTTTGCTACTCATCTTATTTTACATTCTCCACTCTCAAAAGCAACAACAGCAAAGGTTCCAAGCCTTCATTACTGCAAACTCCTGTCTCTTCTTCTAAATACAGATGATGCAGAGGACAAACAGACATTAGTTCATAACCAAGCTGAGAGCCACACGAATTCCCTGACAAATCGCCCAACGTACTTGTTTCCTTAACAAAGAAATTTAGAACAAAAAAATCTACAGTAAAGGTAAGCAGACCAAAATAGAATTTTTTAGGTACTTTAGTGTGCCAAACACCTCTCCTGATGGAAGAACAAGTGCCTGTGTAAGACAGTGAACATCAGTATTTGCAAAACAGTTTTTCAGCTAAAGCAGAAAACAAATTCTGGTCAGAACAAAGTCAAAAACAGAAGAAAGAGAAGAATGCACTTCTTCAGTTTATAATACCATAGTAACAAGACAAATAACTAGAAAATCCAGCAGTCAAAAAGCCCTAGTTGTATAAAACTGACACCTGATAAAATGCATCCCTATGGAATCCTGTGCTCAGATTAGATTCAGCTGGACTTGTGCAAGCAGCACAGTACACAGCAGTACAAAAGAACTCTGTTTTGGCACATAAAATAAAACACACAATTATAAGAAATTTAAAGAATAGTAGCCCAGAATCATTGTACAGTGTCAGCAATATCTAATTAAAACTGATTCTTTGATAAGCTTCCATGATCTATTGCCAGGTAAATGCTCAATCAACTATGTTTACTCTCAGCATGTGTGGCAATCAGAAAAAAAATGCTAACTAGGTTTATCATGAGTACTTCTGAGGAAGCTGCAGTTTCTTGGAAACTGGTTTCTGAATGTCTGGCTGAATTTAAATTTTGTGAAAATAATTAAAGTCACATGTCTTGATAACTACTTGCTGGGCAAGAACAGTACCACGAAGCAGCACGTTCCAGGGGCTGACTGGCTGGAAAGCAGCTTTGCAGAGGATGACTTGGGGTGGCCATCAAACCGACCATGAGCCAGCAGTGTAGCCTTGTGGCAAAGAAGGCCACCAGCCTTTTGGACCATGCCAGGCAGGGCATGTTCAGCAAGCTGAGGGGGGTGATCCTGTGCTTTACTCACCTTGGTGGAACCAGAGCTGGAGAGCTGTGCCCAGCTCCAGGCTCCCCAGTACCAGAGAGACATGGACATCATGGAGATAAGCCCTGTGAAGGGCCACAAAGATGACTGAAGGACTTGATCACCTTACAAAGGGGAGAAGCTGAGGGCTGGGACTGTTCAGCCTGGAGAAGAGAAGGCTCAGGGAGAAACTTATCAATGTATATAAATACCTGATGGGAGGGAGCAAAGATGATTGAGCAGACACTTCTGAGTGGTGCCCTATGTCCACAAAAGAGGCAATGGGCACAAACTGAAATCCTGGAAAATCCATGTAAACATAAGAAAAATCTTGGAGACATTCAGAATCTGATTGTACACAGCTCAGAGAACTCTGATCTGGCTGAGGCTGCTCTGAGCAGACAAGTTGGGCTCTATGATCTCCAGAAGTCCTTCCCAACCTCAGCTTTTCTGGGACTCTGTAAGCTTTGTGCAGTTGATACACAGGTATATAGATGGAAGAAGCTACATTTTTTGGTACGCTTTCTATAACAAGTTTTTTAATCAGACCTTAAATCTTAAAATTTATTATGCTTTAGAACTGTATTAGTACTAAAAACTCAGCAGTAGAAGCACTTTTGTATAACTTGTTCTATGATCTTCTTCTGAGCTTTGACTGAGTATTCTACAAAGCATCACAAATTATGTTCTCAGGGGCCCACTAAAGTACACATTTTCACTCTTATTTTCAAATTTATTACTGTACAGTACCATCACCCATTCTGATGAAGAGGGAAATGAAATTACTCAGACTCCTCTGCATGGTTATATACATCCCTGCAACATGCAACTTCAATAAATAAATGAAATGTTCTCTTTATTTGTCATTCTGCAATAAAATACTCAAGTTAAAAAAGCCAGCTGCAAGAAATACTGACTCTGATCTTCTGTGTTTTGTCTCACAGAGGCAGAAATAGCATCATCTGACATGCTGAATTCCACGAACTGTTGTTTTCTGTTTTCACCATAAAATAATGAAAGAACTTATAATTTAAATTGCAGTTGAAGGTTTAGTTGTCAAGAAAAACAAGAATAATGAGAGCTAATCTAAATGCCACCATTTTCAGGACAAAAGAGCAACAGTTGATTGCTATGAGATAGATAAAACACTCCCTGTATTCTCACTGAAATCAAATGTAAAAGATGTAAAAAATACAGACACAGGCAATCTACCCACAGGCAATCTAGAGTAATGGGACCCTGCTGCCAACAACATGGACTGAACAGAATGGGAGTAAAATGCAATAAGCTTGAAACTCCATAATCTCTGCAAAGATAATAAGGGCAGAGTCCCATCTTCCCTTTGTGGTCACATACACATTAGAAGTGTTGATAGCCAAGCTGCTTTTTAGAGAGTAGTTGTTTAAAAATAAATATTGCAATTAGAGAGACATCAAATGGTGCTAAGAAATGCAGTGGCAATGACCTTGCTTCAGAACAAATAACCCAAGGAAGAAAACAGGGGGAAAGGGGGGGGAATTAATAAGACTCCTTTTGAATTAATAGTCAGACATTGACTCAAATTCAAAGTTGGTGACATCCATGCAACACAAGAAACAGATTTGGACTCTTGAATATAACAAACAGCTTAAATGTGGTGTTTCATGTAGCATGAAGATGAAAATAAAACAAATAAGCCTGGTCTAACTGAGCATGGAGGCAAAAAGGAACAGAACACACACTTTGTTTTCACTGAAAATAGTCATGATACATAATTTGGTTTCTGTATTCTATCTGATAAGTCTTACAAATGACATTGATGCCCCTGACTTTTCATGCTAATGCTGCATGATGACAGACCTGAGGCTGTCCAGGGCGGGGTGTGCTGCCAGCCTGCTGGGGCTGATCCAGGCTGCAAGGCTGGGACACAGCTGAAGGCTTCAGTGCTCACTGCATTCTGAGAAGACAGCTACAAAACCTGTCTCGCTGGCTTTGATTTCCAATATCTTTCAGGGTACTCAGTCAGTCTTGTGTTTATTCCAGAAACTGATGAGCCCACCCTTCTGGGATTTGGGATAAATAGTATTGTTTGGGTTTGCAGAATGACCTCTGTCAGTGACTTTACTACGTCACTGTCACTATGCTTCTAGCAAAAAGGTGCAGAAAACAACTACACAGTTCACTGACTTGATTTATAAATGTCACCTTTTTTCTTATAAAAAAATCTCACAGCTGAAGTCTCAAGGGCTGTGGGTTGGGTTTTTTGTTTGGTTCTGCTCAGAAGGCCTGTGACTGCAGAAGTCGCAGACAGGACATTCTGGCCACCCTGTGACTCTGTTCAAGAAGCTGTTAGTCACCTGAGGGGATCTGCATCTTTGGAAGGTGTGGCAGGGGGCTGCTGGCTGTGCTCCTCCTGCCACACAACACGGGATTGTGCCCACTGGGGAAAGCAGACTTTGGCTCTGCATGATTTCTGAACACTGCAGAAGGAAAACAAACGAAATGCAGACAACTCTCAGTTCTCTGTGGTCAATCTACCCTTCCCAGCTCAAGCAGCAGCTTAAGTGCTTCACAGAGCCTGGAGTTACACCAGGCAAGCTGTGCCTGTGCAAGCAGGAGCACTGAGGCATGGGCACCAGGCACAGACAGCGGCAGCAAGCTCAGCAACTGCTGCACTGACATTTCAAAGTGCAGGGCTTCCTTCCCAGCAGTGGTATTTCAAACAGATAGCCCAAAGAAGGAGGGAACAAGAGAGTTTGTAATGTACCCATGAGAAAGGTCATTGTCATTTGAGGTGGAGAAACTGAGCAACAGACCTGGTTGTGGCTGACATCCAATTGAAACAAACTCAGAAAGGAATTACTGGGATCCCAGAATCTGCCCTCCAAACAGCCATTAGAATTTGTCTAGCAATTAAATTACCCAAACAAAACTTGGGATCAGAAGACCTGTGGGGCAAAAAAGGCATGTGAAAAAATCTACAATAAAATTGTACTGCACCTGATGGTGCTATACAAGACATCTATGTTCTTCAAACACCAGTGATAGTGTTTCAAGAAAAAGATGCCTTACCTAGAGCTATGCCTGTTTGAAGAAAGGCTGAGGAGTGACACAAGCCTGCCTGCTCTTACACTCTGCACAGGACTAAACCAGCCATGCTGCTGGCTCGCAGGAGTGATGAATGAACAAACACAGTATTGTAAGATTAAGCTTAAGGTGATTTAGGGCTCACAAGTCAAAATGGCAGCTGAAATAATGCCTTGTTCTCAAAGTAAATGCACAGCTACTGTAAAATAAGTGCAGTTTCAGAGTTAATTAGTGATCAAACATCCTGTAAGCTGGCAAGTCAAATATACATATAGATAAACAGACAATTGGATATTACTCAGTTTATAGCTTTTACCAACAAAAATACATATGAATTTAAAGGATAATAGCATGCCTCATTCTTGGTCTTGCTCAGCTTTGGAGAGGCAAGGAACAAAGAACTGAGGAACATCCTGGCAGAACACAGCACATTCATAAGAGTCCAAATGACCTATAGTTCTTTGGTGATTTATGCTGCTTGCCACAGGGCAACAGCTTAAATTGAGAGAATCTCTTTGTGCTCTGACCAACAAGCAAGGAAGCAGGTAGTTCTGATTCTTCAGAAGGGAAATAAAGACAGCTAAATATGCAACTCAGCCTCTGTAAGGCTAAATACAAATACAAATTTGAAAGAAATACTTGGGTGCCTTAACAAGGGAAAACCCGGAGGACATGGACTAGACCAATGCTAAGGCAACTGTGCAATGCTCTCATCTTCAAGAGACATTATGGGTATGGCACAGAAATGGTGTATTAGCTAAAAAGCACACCAGTATCAGGACTGGAAGCACCATCCCTATGTCAGTGAGATGCATACCTCAGCTATTTGTTAAGGTTTTTTCTTCAGTTTGGCCTCAAGTTGTGCCAAAGGAGGTTTAGATTGATTAGGAAAAAATTCTTCCTGGAAAGGATTGTCAGGCATTGAAACAGGCTGCCCAGGAAGGTGGTTGAGTCACCCACCCTGGAGGTATTTAAAGGATGTGCAAGTGTGGCACGCAGGAACATAGTTTAGTGGCAATCCTGCCAGTGTTAAGTTTATGGTTGGTCACAATGATCTTAAAGGTATTTTTCAACCTAAATGAGTCTATGATTCTGTGTTTGGCACACTGCTGCAGGTTTCTATGGCTTTTAGGTACCCACACAATGTTGTATCTTGTGGGAAAAAATCAAGTAATAGCATTTGTTTGAGTAGACCTACCCCCTGCTTCTATGCCTGGCATATACATTCTCCTTTGGGCAAGACAGTTTATCTTTGGCAAACCAAAATTTTCAGCCAGAAACATAAAAGACATTTGTTAGCACAGAAACCATTCAGGAAGAACTCCAGGGCAGTTATAATAGTTGTCCAAGATCCTGAGAATCTCTGATGAGACCTAAGAGTTCTGAGCAAAGATAAACAAATACCAGAATGCCACATGAGAGCAACAGCAAGCACAGAAACAAAGTTCAAGACGAGTATAAATAATCAGTGGGCATCATCATCATGTTTGCCACCCAAATTAAAAGGAACATGAAAACCCATAGAATGGTCAGCACAGATTTTATGCCTTGCTCACATCTGTGGTCCTGATGGTGCAGCTGTGCAGCACACATGAGTGCAAATCTCAATAAAGAATGCAAAAAACAGTAGGAGGAGTTTGTTGATAGGGCTTCCAGACCTGAGGCAACATCTTAGGAAGTAAACAAAGTGAGCACCAGCCCGTATTTCTGAGGATATGCACTGACAAAATTTCAATTCAAGAGACTGAGCCAGAGACAAAACTGGACATTACTTAGTATATGTTCTGGAAAACTCCTGCATTTTCATACATTCATACATGGCAAACCAGTCAATGACTCTTTTTCCTGGATACAACAGTGTCATGGTTTACCAATCCACAAAAATGGGGTTTTGCTCCTCACAGGCCAATGGCAGCTGACACTCACCAGAAGCCATCAATTGCTACTTGAACACAAGTTTGACAATCACACCCTATAACGATCCCAGAGCAACACACAGGACATCTTCTCAACTAGCAAACTATCATTTGCAAATTGAATAGAAACTTAGAATTGAGATTTGGTCATTGCAGCCACATCCTCCAAAGCATTTGAAAAAGTACAGAGGAGCAAAGTCCAGAGCTGGATTATGTTAATCCGATTTAAAAGAAAAAAAAAGTCTGTCCAGTCTAAGATAGAAGGCAGACTTATTGCTGAGGCAAGATCCTGCATAAAGCAATTAAGGCTTTTACTAGGGGATGGCTGGGACAGTGTAACTCCAGCTCTTTTATCAGTTTCAAGACTCTCAGCACTACATGGAGTTTTGTTCAAAGCCAACAAGGGAGTGATTTCTGAGGTGCTAGAAAAATATCTCAGGAATATATGATGATCATTTACTGACTGAAGAAAACCATAGGGGAACTAGAAAATACATGGTTTAAGAAAAATCATTTAATACATCAAGTTTTAAAACATAACTGCACAAAACAGTAGCATGAAAGAAGTTCTAAAAGCTTGTCACATGCAAAAACTAGAAAAGCAAGTCAAGGAGAAGAACAGAAGACCTGCAAAAATGTGCTCACAAATTTGATTGTAACATCTGCAACTAAACAGTTCACAGATTTCTAGTCTTGTTTTAGTAAGACAATGGTACCATACATGCTTATACATATCAACTTTCTTGTTACTAGCCCTGGTGAAATTGCCACAATACTTTCTGACATTCCTCTTTGTTTAGAGGCCATGAATTTATGTAGTTTGAACTGAAGTATGACTTCAGACATGTAATGCCTATTTGCATTATTCACAAGTGAACAGTAGAAAATAATATCAAAGAAATGCTGAAAAGCATCTATGGCAAAGGCCCTGATCCACATACAGCAACAAGGCAGAACCACTGAATCCCTGGTTGCCAATACCTGACATTTTTTAGAACAGAATGGTGAAAATAAGAACAGGTGCACTGGTGAAGACTGATACCAGTCAGAGAGGTTTAATGGTTGTATAAAAAGGCAGGCAAGGAGAAACAAAAAGCTTAGTAAGATTTGTGGGTATGAGAGTGGCTGCAACTTCCCAACACCTCTGTGAAGCCAGCTTGAGGCACAGCCTGCCAAGAGCGGGGGCCTCCCCACCAGCAGCCCTGCACTCACACAAAAATGTAACCTCCCCTAGGCACACCTGGGAGGAACAGGTAGCATCTCCCCAAAACCCCAGCAAGGGGGAGAAGGATTTTTTGCTCAAGAAGATCTCAGAAGAAGAGCAGACATTGCTGTAGCAGAGCCAAGAGCAGAACATGGCTCCACCAGGACAGCTGTGTTGCCTTGAGCCACCAGAGCACAGCACTGCTGATGGCTGGGATGAGACTCAGAGACCCCTGAGTAACGGAGCTCAGCATTAGAACTCCCAGCTGACTTAATTCACACATTGGAAATAGGCAATCAAAATTTTACACTGATTATTACAGCTAGGATTTTTAGATTTGCCAGAAACAATGGTTCCAGCTTGAACCATATACAGTAAATGCAAGTATGAACAGAGGTTCACAGTGTGCACAGGGAGGAAGCAGGACTCAAGAACATCCAAAACTTGTCCTGTGCTGTAATACTCTAGAGCAGAAAAACAGTTTTAATTTTTAATTTTTTTTTTGGTAGTGAATGTTAAGTGAAAATGTTACAGAATAGTTCTAAAAGGAATAGCTTAATACTTACAACTAAATTAATACTGAAACTTTCTACAGGACCTACTGTGTATGCATTCCCAAGCTTCAAGCAATCAAGTCAACATTATCTTGGTCTTTCCAGCTCAGATCATGGATCTGATGCATGTAAAATTTTTAAAGCATCTTGTGCCTCTTTCAGAAAAGCATCTATGAGGATAACTCACCAATGTGCAGAGCAGTACAACACCAAATGAGCAAAATGAGCTTTACTCCTGTGCATGTTACAGCAGAGCAACACAGCATTTTATGTCACCAGTGGTTGGTTACCACTGATCAGATACTCAGTTCTTCAAGAACATAATGGCAATTTTTTGCCTCCATAGAAATCCAGAAAAGAGCAACTAATATGTGAGAATATTTGGTCCAGGGAGTGCTTTCCCCAGTAGTTAAGATCTACATTAGAATAAGTGATCAGGAATAATGAATGTCAAAGCAGCTTTTACACTCCAAGAAACAGTACCACTATTTGTCATTTCGGTCTATAAGTATTCTTCATATCCTAATAGATCTATACTAGAAAAAAAGGTTAAATATAGTTTTTATTGAATGTTTGTAAAATAAAGGCCAAGTATTGGACTAACTACTAAATTATACAGTTTGATCAGTTGTATAACATAGACCATTATATTTTTCTATTGAAACTCCTGCCATTTGTAGTAGTACTTAACTACAGAATCTTCCAAGAGAGGAATCAGTCTAGAACTGAAAGCAGCACAAAAAATTTCTCATTGCGCCTCTAATCTATTTGGATTTTTCGATAGTTAAGCACCCTTCTGAGAAAAATGTATGCCAGATTGCTCATTTGAATTTCTCTGGCTCTGGCTTCCAGCTACCAGCGCTTATTAAACCTCAGTCCAATAGATTAAAGAGTCCTTTGTGACTACTTTTCCTCTCCCTGCTCGTTTATACACCACAGAAGAAGTCATCTCTCAATCTTCTTGTGGATCTAAAAACCAGATTAGCTTCCACACTATCAGGAATTTTCCCAGCTCTCAAATACTTTCTGAACCACAACCACCTATTGTGTACCTCCTTTAAAAATTAATCTCAAGAATAGGATATACTGCATTTATATGAGTTTCAAAGATGTTATCTCCTGTTGCTAAATCAATTCCCTACTGATTAACCTCCTATTCTCCATAACTTTTTGTTTTTAAATAGATCCTAGTTATAATTTACCTTTTGGCTGCACTCAGATGCATCTCTTTGACTCAGACAATAACACCATGGACATGGACATGGCAGAGATGTTTAATGCTTGCATTGCCTCTGTCTGCAACACTGATGATGGCTAAGAGGGTCCCAGTGCCATGAGCTGCAGAACCATGGCTGTGAGAAGGAAAAACTCCCAGTTGGCTCTGAGCTTCTACAGGATCTGCTGTTCCAGCTGGATCCCTCTAAGTCTATGGGGCCTGATGGGATTCATCTAAAGACACTCAAAGAGCTGGATCATTCATTGCAAGGCCTCTTGTAATGCTTTTTGAACAGTCTTAGGAATCTGGGGCGGTCCCAGCTGATTGGAAGATGGCTAATGTCATCCCATATAGCAAAAAGGATGACTCTAGAAAACACAGGCCTTTTAGTAGCTCTTCAGTGACTGATAAAATTCAGGAGAAGATTATTCTTCAAGTTATTGAAAGACACCTGAAGGACAACACTGTCATGGGTCAGAGTCAACATGGCTTCATGAGGGGAAAATCCTGCTTGTCAAAGCTAATTTCTTTTTATGAAAATGTAACTCACCTAGTTGATCAAGGAAAGACAGCTGATATAATCTTTCTGGACTTCAGCAAAGCTTTCAATGCTGTCTCTCAGAGTGTCCTTCTGCACAAGATGTCCAGCTCACAGCTGGATAAACACATCACATCATGGGTGAGCAGCTGGCTCATGGGTCTGAGACTGAGAGGAGACTCATTACAACTTCCCCATGAGGGGAAGGGGAGGGGCAGACACTATTCTCTGTTTATATATATATATAAAAAAATATATATATAATATTCATTATTCTATCTCTTCTCTGTGGTGACCAGAGACAGGATCCAAGGGAATACCCTGTGTTTGTGTCAGGGTGGTTTAGGCTGGATATTAGGAAAACTTTCTTTACCCAGAGGGTGGTTGGGCACTGGAACAGGCTCCCCAGGCCAGTGGTTATGGCACCAAGCCTGTCTCAGTTCAGAAAGTGTTTGGACAATGCTTCAGGCTCAGGCGGGATTCCTGGGTGGGACAGGAGTTGGACTTTGATGAATGTTGTGGATTCCTTTCAACTCAAGATATTCTATGATTCTAGTAAAAAATACTTTTCATTACTAGATTTTCTGAAACAGAATTTACTATTTCACCAAGCTTCATTATCCACAAATTTTGTGAGTAATCATTTTGTTCTTGGTTGTTCATTGCAACTGAAAATGCAAAATAGTATCAGGCTTACTCCTGATCCTTCACAGTAGCCCACCAGAAGCCTCCTCTCCAGTCATGGTTCTTCAGTGACAATCAGTGGATGTGATCTGCAAATCTCTGCTTCCACTGTGATCAGCCTGTCTGTGAGTCACATCCTTCACACTCTCATCCCACTCCTCCACAAATAGCTGTAACTCAAGTGTTGTAGTGTAATGCCTGGTTTTCCTTTTATGCAATAATCCCACCCAGCAGAGATACCTTGTTCCACTGACCAATTCTATCCTTCCCGTGTAATGAGAAAAACCAGTCTGTAGAGCTATTATTACTGGCATTGCAAATGCATGCACAAGTGCACATCTACCTGGAAGGTATTGCCTCACAGCACAAAGTTTTGCTACCCGTGGGAGGTCTTGGACTTGGATATCCTTAGAAAGGACAGATTCCAGTTCCAGCTCTGAAGCCCTTCTGCTATCATGTTAACCTGATGTGCAAAACCAGTTCTTTCTCATGATATCTGCCAGGGTGCTCTTGCATGCCATCAAAAGACATCTGAGAGGCCTTGTGATACCTGTGGATCATTACAAAGTGCCTTCCAACACACTGCTGGTTTTTTTCTAATCATGATAACAATGTAATTGAATATTAAAACACCTGATAATTTCTTTATCTTCTCTTTGAACTTTCCTAGCCAAACTCAGCCTACTATGATATAGCAGAATGTTTGCTACATTAAGGTGATCAAAACACCAGCCCATAGAACTGTACAGCTGTATCTACAACAATTTATACAAATTAAATATTAATAGGAATATGGATGAGAATATTTTCCAGGATCCCAGTGCCCTATTAATCTTAAAAACATTATATGCTGATGATTTTCTTGTTTTAAGATTATGTTTATTAGTCCCACTTATACATGGTGTTCCATCAATATTAATTCTGCACTGTTTTTTAACAGCTGTGCTACATTTTCCTAGTTTATACATAAGAAAGTAGATATTTTATTCATAAATATGAAACTGAACCATTATACTGTCTAGTTAAGGCTAGTTATTGCTTGAGAATGGCAGGGATAGAAAAGAGGGAAATAGGATTTTAATAATGTAGGTTTTATTGAGAAAAAAAACCCACAGCACAACAATATGACTCATTTAATCTAGAAGAACTTCAACAATAAGAATTTCATCTTGAATGTGCATCATGCAAGAATGCTATATGAAGTTTACTGTCTAAAGCCCTGTTTTGTGGTTTACCATAAAAACAAGTAAACAAAGTAGCAAAGGTTTGCAGCAGACATGAGGCATGAATTATACTCATGAAATTAATTAATTAGGTTAAGGCATGCTAACAAGAAAACAGATTTTTCCATGACTGGTCTAATTAGTGAAACTTCATTCCTTATGAACTCCTACTGTATGCGTAGACACTTTTTCAGCAAGCCCAGCTTCTTCCCTCCCTAACCTGTATCCCCCAGTTTTCACTCTGTACCCAGCCCCTAAAACCCTCGTTTCTCTGCTGTTTTCTCCAGCACCCAGGACCGAGGCACAGTGTGGGAGCCACCAGCACAGCGGGTCCACTGACCACCCAGGGCAGACCAGGCAAAGAGGGACCTGCTGGTGCTGTGGCTTTCAGCCTTTGCTCTCTGGGAGCATGCGTAAGGTCTGGTTTCTGCCCCAAAACTGTTTCTCACAAAGCTTTATAGGACTCATTTCATACAACATCAGGTGCCAAAATATGCCACTTCTAGGGAAGAGACAGACAAATGGTTGGGATAGTTATAGAAAGCTCCTACAGTGAAAAAACCTCTACAGCATGACCAAACCAATCCTTTTCCTGTATTGCAAACAGACTGAAATCCTGTGAGTCAAGTTAAAGCAGTAAAAACCCAAGCAATGGCAATTCAACAAGGCAGTATCAGACCAGCACTCCGTACACTCCATTTCTGCAACAGTAACATCTGCCTTGAAAACAATTTTTCCTCCTTTTGTTTCATGTGAGATAACAACAACTACAGAAATCACTATGGACCACATCCAGTGGCAAAATCCAACAGTGAATGCATCTGTCTAAGGGCATTTCACTCTCACCTTCCACAAGAAAAAAGGATAATTCAATAGGAAGTAAATCCTCCACTTTTTTTGAGTGCTTAACCAACCAAGCAACGAGGGCCTGACTCACTTCAAAAAATCAGTGTGGTTCCACACTGCAGACCATGCTCACCTCACTTTGCTTGACAATTGAAGCTGACTTATACAGTAATCAGTTCCCCCAGACAAACCTTCTCTCTGCAGTGCTTCATCCCTAGTGTCCCATTTCATGGAACCACTGGGTAGTGGCCTATTGGCACTATGGAAGTGTCACCTACTGGCCCTATGAGCTGTGAAATATTGGCCATGCAATAATCCAGCCATACAGGTTCCAACTGCCAAGGTCCCTTCTGCTCCTTTCTGTACCACATTCCCACCAGCTACTTTTAGACAAGGTCATCTGTATCCTCTTTCCCAGCCCTAGCTGACCTAGGGGAGGTCATATATGCCAAGTGTTGTGGTTAGGAATGGCATTCCCAAATTTAGTGTTCCCACTGTAAAACCCCAGACCACATGCTGCTTGCTCACTTCCCCCACCTCCCCCTGTGACAGGATGAAGAGAAGAAATGAAAGCACAAAAAGGTGAAGATCACAGGATAAGAACGATTTAGCAAAACAGCAATGAAATAAGAAAAGAAACAGTAACGACAAGCAATACTAACACCAGAGTGTACAAGTCAGGCAAACAATTCACAGGTGAGTGGTCCCCATGTGCCACCCACCCTCCACCCTCGGTTCCCCTGCACATGGTGTGAGGGGATATCCAATAACCCCGGGGTCCTGGCTGTGCCCCTCCTGGCTGGTGCTGACTTCAGCCGTGTCCTGGCTGGAACACGATGCCATGTCCTCACCACTGATGCTTCAAGAAGCAAACTGACATTTTCCTAGGGTTCTCTGCTGGCATGAGTCTCCTCTTCAGTAAGGTATTGAATCACAACCCAGAGAAACACAGAATCATTGAATTGTTTACACTGGAAAAGACCCTTAAGATGATCAAGTCCAACCATAAATCTAACACTGCCAATTGAGCCACAAATCCATGTCCCCCACTAAAACATGCCTCTAAACACCTGCACACTACCCACACTGCTTTTCTACTCCTTTCTTAACCACCTCCAAAACCTGTAGGAAGGTCCACTACTTGCTCCAACTGTACCAGATGGCAAAGCACAGCAATATGATCTTAGCACAGCATTTAGATGAAATGCAGAATTGCATCATAGTGTTAACATCTTGTTCTCCCACTAGCACACCCTCCCACCATCACTGCTACAAAAAAGTGGGGATTATGTCATTGTCATGTTTCTCATACCTGAAACATCACCTTCCCCATACCTTCTCATTCTCCTCACTTTCCCACTCTCCTTTGTTTCTCTTACTAATACCAGAAATGGAGATTCCCATAAACTAGAGACCCCATTCCTGACTTTCCTTTTCCTAAAATATCTGAAAGCTAACCTATGTATACCCACACAAGTGCATACATTTGTCTACATGTATGTTACTTTGTTTCATTCTTATGCTTTAGTCCAGAATTAAGGATTCTGTACTAATCCTGACACAAAGGTGACAGAAGTTCACAAAATAATAAAAATAATGAGATAACCTGTTCATAAAACACAGGGCTTGAAAGAGGACACAGAGAGTTTTCAGTTACAGAAATATACTGAAAGGTGCAACATCAGCTCCTTTAAACCCAAAAGGTTAAATTTGAAACATTTTTATTTCTTGAGAGAATTATTTTGAAAAATTCATTGTTAAGGAAAGTATTGCATTTTAAGTTCATAGCTCTTCAGCTAGATTTCTTAAATTAAGCTCATTTCCATGCCCCTATCCTTCCACCCCCACAAACATCAGCTCGTTATTTAAAAAATGCACAGTGAATAAGAAAGAGGCAATTAAGGATGAGGCACTGTAGAAACTGGCTGTGACAGGTGTTCAAAGAATGAATCAGTACATGACTTCTCTGTTCTTTTACTCTTCCTTAAGCATCTGCTTTTGACTACTTTCCTGATTTCCCCTTGATGCTTGACCCTAACAAAACCTCTGAGACCTCCTTAGGAAGTGAGGAGCTACAGGAAAATTTAAAAAGCTACAAAAACCCCAGGCGTGTCCAGTGACTCCTGCCTGGCTTTGGTTAACCTTCACACTCCAGTGCTTCTCAAAGCATCTCATTTGTTGAGAGCTACAGCATTAGACTTTCTCATTATCATTAACAGCTACCTTTACACAATATCGGTTTTCCCATTTAACTCAGAAAAATCACAAGTTCCTTTCTGGCAATTGGTTCTTCCCCCAGGCAGGACACAGCCTAGCTGCAGGAGGGAACCAGTGCTTGTCAGGAGTATCTGTGCTCTCTGCAATAAGCCACCCCTCAGCCTTGTAAGAACTGTGGATTGAATTAGATCTGCCAAAATTTTCTACCAAATTTCTATCAACATCACATTGTTCCTAACAGCTTAACTGCTGTGAATGTGTGTAATAAAATATATATCTAACTTGATTCAGTCTTTTGCAAGGCGCACACTGGGACTGAGATACTCAAAACCAAAAAAGACCACAAGAACACTAATGTAGGAAAGGAATGGTCAGGATATCTGGGTGGAAAACAAAAGATAGACTCTTAGACAAAGTAATTGTAGATTAACATACTGAATAGGTTTTTTCCCTTCTTTGTGTTACACAAAGAAATACAGAATTATTCAGAAGGGCAGCCAATGCTCACAGCAGCATTAACAGTGAATCCACACCAGGTTGCTCAGGGCTTTATCCAGTTGGGTGTTGAAAACCTCCAAGTATGGAAATTCATAACCCCATGAGCAGCCAGCTGCACTGCTTAATCAACCATATAACTTCCCTCATATAACATTGGCCCCGATATTCACTCATATTGTATAAAGTTGAAATCTCCTATTTCAATTTGTCAGTGCCTTTTGTTCTCCCTCTATACAGTGCTGTAAAGAACCCGGCTTCACCTCCCTGTGGGTGTTGGATAGCTCACGTTAGGTCCCTCCAATGCTACATTTTCTTCATGCTGAACAAACCCTGCTATCTCAATCTCTCTTTGTAGGACCAGTGCTCCAAGCCCTGACCATTTTGATGGCCTTTCACTGAACTCATCTAAGTTTGCTGACATCTGGACACATCACTGCAGATATTATGTGAGTAAAGGAGAATCATCACTTCCCTCAGCCTTCAGGCTACTGTCCCATTGATAAAGTCCAGTCTGCTGCTATCCTTCCTTGCTTTGTGATGATCAGGGATGAGGATGTGGTGCATTCTTGGCTTCTTACTCAATTTTTTGCTGACCCTGTCAGCACAGGTGCCAAGTAACACCAAACAGCTGAATGGGCAAAGCAGAATAATTTCTGCCCAGTTTTGCAGCCTATCCTCACTTAATATGAATGGAAGATAACTGTCCTGTCAGGATAGCTGCTTCCTCACATCATATAAAGAACCTGTTAGGATAGCAAAACTGCAATGACAACATGAGCCACCCACAGTCTCAGGCTTTTTATCTGTCTGAGCTATAGATAACAAAACATCCAAGCAAAGTCACCAGCTCCCTCTCTTCTCTACTGCTCTGCTTGTTTTTCTTTTTGCATCAGAAATTGTTCATCCAGAAAATACTATGGGGGTGTGGGATTTTCTTCGTCATTTTCAATGCAAAGATGTGGCCAGACACAGCATTTTCCAATTACAGTTTACTAGCCTAAGTGTACACTTGTAACCAGGGACACAAATTAAAGGGAGCTGCAAGAAGGAGCTCTGTTTTAATGGGAAAACAGGGGTTTCCATATAATATGTGACAAGTCAATAATGCATCAAGAAACACAAGATATTTTCAGTTCTCATTCAGTTTACGACCATAATATCAAACCTCCTCCATCTAACATGCCAACACAGTAATGAAATGAAGATAAAAAGATAAGTGACTGTACTTCATCCAATATGCTCAAGTATCAATACACTGCTTATCTCTTTGCTTGAATAAAGATACTTACAGAATGTATCAGTAATTTTTTTCATTAAAGTTTAAAGAGGATTTTATCCAGCATACACAGAAAAGGCTTCAATTTTTAAGGGGACTGTAGAAGTGGGAATTTAAGTTGGGCCTCTAAATCTTAAATCTCTGAGTCACATGTGAATGCACTGCCAACCCCACGAAACCCAGAATCTGCCTCATCTTTTTGCTGACAGGTACAGATGTTTGTGAGTGTGTAGCTTGTCTGCTATGATTGCCTGAAGAAAACAGTCCTTGACATAAGAGCCATAAGAAAACACAGTAAGTACACACACCATAGTCTATTGCTTTACCCACCACTGCTGTGCCTGAACACTCCAAAAGCATCTCTCTATGAACACTTCACAGGGAAACTTTTGAACACTCTATGAATACTTCTGTATTTTTTATATTCAAGGAAAACACATTCACCTCCTGTCAAAAGGGGTTCTTGTACAATTTAACAGTTAATGTATATATATTTTTCATCAAATCCTGTCAGCATTCATAGCTCTCAATTCAGATTAGTAGCATATAATTTGAGCAGGAAAATTGAGGAGAAATACACGGTGGGTTTAAAATCAGAAATGGCACTTGTTTATGATAATATTTGCAGCTCTTCCATCTAAGTACCCACACAGATTGCACATACTCCCACAGAGATGGAAATGAATATGTGAAATACCTGTGCAGCTTGAGTGTCACAGTTCCATAAACAGTAGCAAAGCCCAGAAGACGAACCCATCTTAGGAGAACACAGCGAAATATACTTGGCTCAAAATACAAAATGACAACCTATAGAACAGAAAGACAGAGAGAGCTTCAGTACTGCTTTCATGAGAAAGTAGTTCTTCATTCAAATGCAGAATAGTTGCAAAACAGGACAGCAGACACATTTCAGCTTGTACTGCTGTATATTTAGATTTTCTAGTAAAGCGTCGGGATGATCAGATCAACCAGCTGGCACAGTTCTGGGCACCAACTCCTTTTTGAAGGGAGCTGGCAAAAGCCCTGTGACAGACTGTGAAGTGACAACACTTTTAAATGCAATTCCACTGACTTTTCTTAACTGAGTGAAAACATGTACCCAGAGTGGAGGATAGAACAGAAAAGGACTTCTTCCTTGAGCAATTCAAGTAATATGCAGCTGGTTTAATTCTGGTTTGGTAGGCTGTATTTACTAGGTTACACTTCAAAGTCACTCCTAATAAACCTAGCAAAATGATAGCTGCTCATTTATCCCTGCCAAACTAAAAATGATTGCACTGACCTCTTTCTAGCAAAAATATGAAATATGTAATGACACATTTAACTCTTCCTTCCCCATATATTTCACCTAAGCTATATCAAATCCCCCTATGCATCCCCACTTTCTTAAGGAAAATTACCCTTTTGTTCAGCTATGCATTTCTCTAACCACAATAAAAAAATGTCCTACCAGCCTTTTGCCCTGTCTAGCAAGGACCATGCACAAGAACAACACTCCATAAGCAGTAAAAGAAAGCTACTTCTGTGGGTATAGTGCAGATAGAAGCTTCACTATCAAGTAAAACACTACTCTTCTCTAAAACAGGGTTGCTCAGTAAACTCAGTCACAATTTGAATCAGGAGTCCATTTCTTCTCATTCCAGCAGACATTGTCCCTGGTGTCCTGAGGGTTGACCCCATATTTCTTCTCACCCATCTGGTCCCACCAGGAGCCTGCTGTCCCAGAGATTTGTTGGAAAACTGCCCCTACCCCACACGTAGACCCTGCTTAGTCCAGCAAACTTAGATCCCATGCATTCAGTGTGTCAGAACTGAACCTGGTAAAACAACCCAATGCACCATAGTAAAAATTAATTAGGTAATCCTGGTCTAGAGAAAGCAAGCACTGAAACATTTCAGGCCATCTGTCACAGCTTCATTTACAGTCAGTACATTCTGGCAGCAGAGATAGTATTGTGCCTACTGGCTGCCACATATTATTTTCCTAAGTAAATGCTCTTCTGCGTGGGAATTCAAGTTCAGGATATTGGCCAAAAGCCCAGGACTACATCCTTTGGGTGACATAGACTTCTTTAGAAGAGTGGGGGCAAAAATGGCAGATGTGGGCTGAGAGATGGAAGCTGCTGTGCTTCACTGGAATGCTTTTATATACAGCAGAATCAAACTATTCCTTTTAAAAATATGATTTGCTGAATCAAACTGTGCTGCAAAATTTAATCTTCTTTTTTCACTGTTATTGGACTGACAGAGAATCACAGAATGTACTGAGTTATAAGGGACCCACAAAGATCATCAAGTCCAACTACTTTGATGCACAGGCCCCCCCAAGAAACACATTGTGTGCCTGAAATATTGTCCAAATGCTTCTTGAACTCAGTCAGGCTAGTGCTGTGACCATTGCCCTGGGGGGCCTGTTCCACTGCCCAACCATCCCTTGGGTGAAAAAAATTCCCCTGATTTGATATGCTTCAATGTAGACATTTTCTGGGATTCTGAAAAACCGTCCATGGAGGAAAGGCAGCAGCTTTTCTCCTTGGAATATCAGCTGGAAAACCAAAATGCATTCACATATGCATGAACATGCTTGGGCAAACAGAGCATCCAGCAAAAAGTTTCTCAGAAAGACCTGAAGGGCAGCAATGACCTCTTATCCTAATATACAGTTTTATAGATTAGAACAGTTGCAGAACCTGAGCAAAGTCTATAGCAGTAACTTGTCTCCTGAGGTTTGCTGGGGGGTAGACAACACCATGTTTCATCTTTGATTCTTCCAAACAAGAAAATCAATGTCAAAAAAAGACTGGCATATAGAGACTCTGAACATTTCAAAGTTGATTTGAAAGCAGAATTTTTCAGATAATTGAAATGGGAAGGTCTGAAAACTCTCCAGGCATAGAATTTTCTGAACAAGGGCAACAGCTCTCTTTGCCATGCAATCTGACACAGCAATTTCATCTGCTGCTGCTTGTTGAAACATTAACTGCATGTGTCTAGAAAATCTCATTGATTTGCATTGAATCATTTGTATGAGCAGCTGAGGCATTTGGCTGGATATCAACCAAGAAACCACCACTTCAAATGCAGCCTGGTGTGAGCTGGCGTCACAGCTCACCGTGAAGGCTGCAGAGGCAAGGCTCTGTTGGAGAAAACTGTTCTCATTTTCCCATTTGAAATAGACACATTTTAACTGCTCCTTCACCCCGTGGTGAAGGATACCGAAGGTCTGACTTGATCCAAGCTTGAGTCTCTTTTGGATCTTCCTGTGTTTATATGATGGAGCATTGTAACAGTGCCTTCACAAGGGCCAGTGTCCCTTTCTACCTATTCCTGCACATGGTCTGTCATGGACCCAGACTTTGAAGAGCCAGAATTGCTATATTTACATTTAGCTTTCTTCTTAGGCATTGCAGAAGGTATTCTAAGCACATGTCATTCCTATTCCCATCAGGGCTCACCAGGATGTTCAGGTGACTTCCCTCTCCAAGCTCTTGTCAGAATTACATCTCTTATAAGCACCATGAATTTTAGAGGCACAATTTTTAAAAGAAAAAATCTTTAATGGATTCGAGCCAATGGGCTACAGAAACAGTGCCTTGGAAGCCTTGTTCAGTTTTTCAATGCAAGTGGAATACAATTCTTGCAAAGAACCTGGTCCAGAGTATGACTGCTGCACTCCATCCCTCACTCTCCCTAGCAAACAAAAAAAAAAATTCCAGCAAACCTCCCCCCAACAAAATAAACAAAAACCAAAATAAAACAAAAAACCCATGAACCAACCAACCAAAAAACCCAAAACCCAAAAAACCCAACAACAAAACCAAACAAAACAAAAAAAAAAAAAAAGGAGGAACATAACACATAGAAGCCTTGGGTTTGCTTCATATCAGCCTATTCTACCTTATCAAAACCCCCATTCCCTACTGTTATCCCCAGGGTTGTCGTCTTCAAATGACAAATGTGCAGCAAAAGGTTGCTGAGCTGCAAGTGAGGAGCTTAGGATGAGCACCAGATTCACCCACACATCCAGGCTGCTCTCAGCAGAACAAGGGAATCCCTCAGTTCTAAAAGACTATCCTGCCCACCAAAAATCTGACAATATTTCATTTTCTCTTTTTGCATTTACAATGCAATAGACCATGATCTTAGAAATGCTGGGAGGTTTTGCTGATGGATGGAATAAAACATCTTTACTGTACATAAAGAAATGTGTTATCCACAGTTTTGCCAGCTCCTGGCATCCACTTAAATACTAGACACCAGTTTCTGCTACTTAAACAAAGAGATCTGGGGAAAATTATTTGGAAGCCAGAAGAAGGCAAGCCAAACAGTGGCTGCTCATGTCCCAGTTACTGCAGCTGTGCGTGAGACTCCCTGAACTGTGACTCGTCTCTGTCATTTGGACAAATGCGTTTAGATGTTTGCTTTTAAACTCAGTGTGGTTTAAGCTATTACTATCCTTGCCAAAACATTGTTCCAGTAGTCACGCTACCACTTGTGGAGTCAGAGATGAAAAGATTTCCTAAGGTCACCAGCTAACTGTCAAGTGTGTTTAGAGCTGGGGAATTACGGACACGGAAGAGGGGCTTAGCCTGCTGACACAGCGATCAGCCAGCTCAGTTATTCATCTGACAACATGAACAGACACACACACACACACACACTCCAAAGACAACAGCTGAAGTCAATAAAAGCACCTCACACATTACAGCAAATTCTCCTTATTGGAACAGGTAGGAAAGTAAAAGTGCAAAGAGAACTAACACAGAACAATTGAACGTTCAAAAACATAACAGAGTTCGTCCATACAAAAATGAAAAATGGAATTAATGAGTTTTATAGGCTCAGTGCCATTGCTTCTTAAAAGATAAACAGCATTTAGAAAGATTCTTAAAAAAAACCCCACCAAACCTTTATTACAACCCTATAATATTAATAGTGAGCAAAACTGTGCATTGTGAAATGCTCTTTTGTCTTTCAGGTTAACTTCACTGTGCACATTAAAAGATGGTTAATTCTGCCCTTCACCTTGGCACCAGATCCAGGCAAAAACACTTTAATACTGTGTACTTCCCCAAGGTGCAGTGACTGGGATTCAGTCTGCCTAAATCAAACATATAATTTCTTCCTACACTGTTTTAGGGGGTCTAGTAAATCAGGCCTACTCGTGCAAGTCCCACAGATAACCCAGGGATAAAAACAGGTACCTTGAGAAAGTTCAGCTTCAGCTACTTGGACAGGAGCTTGGCCTAAAGGCTTCAAGTACACATCTCCATTGACTAGAAGGGCACTACAGCGTTTATTTTAGGGAATTTGCTTCACTATATGTCAATTAATAATCTGTATTAGGAGGACTAAGCCAAGCACTTTATAGCCAGCTGTAACAATTTTGTAATGTATTTAAGACAAGTACTTTTTACTTCAATTCTTAAACCATAGAAGTCATACAAATAGATCAAAAACTCATCTTCTTCTACAATCATCAGATTGCTATACTTCATGTTGAGAGGAAATGGGCAACACCATAATGTCTCAACAGACCAGAAGCCAAAGAGATAAAAAAATACATGTACTGCCAGTGCTAAAAATCCTAAAACTAAACAGGAAAAAAATTGAGCAGGACCTTAACTCCAAAAACCTCTAAGTGTTCAAAATTTTTAAATTCTTCATTTTTTTGCCCTTGGTTGTAGAATCATATTAAGGTTTAGGTTGGACCTTTAAAGGAATGGACCTTTAAAGATAATCTAGTTCCTAGTGCTGAGGACAGAGATGTTATCCACGTTATATGGATGGAAATGAAATTCAGAGCTTAGAATTTGAGTACCAGCATCATCTGCTGATGGATTTGAGGTGCAAGTCACTCACTTTAGACAAAAGTGATGCAAAAGTAATATTATTTTCTCATTTGCAAATAACCAAATTCATCTTAAAATTGTGCTCACTTAAACCAAAGAAATTTACAGGAAAAATATCTACTTTTTTAAATTGAACTTCAGCATTTTCTGCAAGTACTCTGCACAGTTCAATGCAGGACAAGACACAGCCATTCCAGATAATGCCTTTTGGGCTAATTCCATTAACAAGCATCTAGGAGATACTGTGAAGAGATCCATATGATCTGTTCCACTGCCCAACACCATCTGTCCTTGCCTGACTGCAACAGCTGTCTAGGGCTGTCTCTAGGCAATTCTGCAACGCAACAAGCCATCAGACACTTCCTCTCAGTGTCCTGCCGTGCTCAGGGATGGGCAGCCTTCCTCCTTCTGCCATCTTTCAGCAGTTTCTTCCAACACGTCAAATATCCTCCAGGGTACATCAAGTCACCTATTAATGTCTCAGTCCTAACACTGAGAAGGGCTTTCCTGCAGCAGAGATGCTGTTTGCAATGTTAGATAAGCTTGCCATCCAAATTCATAACAGTCTGGCACTACACTTCCTAGGAAAGGGCCCAATCCCCTCTCTGTGGGCACAGTGCCATCTCAACAGATGGGATGAGTGAAGGCATTCATGAGCCTGTGCACACTCTGGGCACCACTGCTGGAAACATGAGTCACAGCTCAGATCATCTGCTTCATTAGCGACGGCACAGCTCCTTACCCGGCCCTGGGCTAGCCACAAACATTTCCAGTGCAGTTGCACACAACATCTTAGAGGTATGATAACAGTGAATATATACTTAGCCTAATCATGTAAGAGCATTTCCTTCCATTTCCATCTCAGTTTTTAAACCACGTGTGCTTTTTAAGACATTACATCTTACTATCATAGGCCTGTGAGCCCACAGTACCACCAAACTCTGCTATCCTTGCAAATCTCACCATTTTAAAGCAGAGCTGCATGGATCATTAGCTCAAATGCCTCTGTAAAGCACACATTTGCTGCACAAACCACAGTAACTACTCAGTAGGTTTTATTCTTGCCTCTGTATTGGAATTGAATCAACCTCCCAGTACACAGCACTGGAAGCACTTTGTTTCTGGGGGCAATGCATTTCAGATAAGATGTATTTCACAAGGAAAATCCTTGCAGCCATTTAAATAAGATCTTCTGGGTTTCTTCATAAAAGATGACAAATTTTTCCTCATCACCTACACGAAGTCCAGCTTGAAATTCTGCCTATTGAAATCCTCTTTTCCCTCCCACTATATTTTCAACTGTAGATATTGGTGTTTTTTTCATTGCCTATTGTATAATATCTATTAATACACATTAAACCCCTGTCTGTGTTTCAGCAACGACATGTCTTGCCTGTAAAGTCTTTTGGAAGACCATGAGCACATAACCACCAGCACCAGTGTAAAAAAAAAGGGCAGACTCTAGAACTTCATTCATCAGAATGCTCTGCTATTACTAGGTTTTATTACACTTTGGATTCATCTTCATCAGGCAGTAACAACTGATTTGTAAAGTTCTTTATGTAATACATATTTTACAGTGGAGCTCATTTAGCCCCCTGAGAGATTTAACAGGAGATTAAGCAAAGAGAACCTTCAAGATCATTCTGGTTTGACAAAAGACTTACAATGTCTTTTTACAGATATATCTTCAATTATTTTCCCTCTTTTTTTTTCCTTCCTGTGTTCATAAGGGAGATCTCAATTAATTATTGACAAGACACCCTGAATAGGTTATTTTGAGGAATATAAACATCCATGTGATTTCCAAGATGTTGTCATGTACTTCCTCCAATTTAAAGAGAAAAAGTGATATGCCACAGATCCTACCAGCTCTGGAAATATTTATTTATAAGTAGCTTGAACACATGGCCTGAAAATGCACTTATTCATCATAAATTCTAGCCTTTGCTTAAGCCTTACTAATGATTCAGCTTCACTGTTCCTATTTCCTTTGGCCTAATGAGTACTATTCTAAAATCAAATAATAAAAAATTAACATGTAATCCACAAAGGCTTTAAAAGAGACATGCTTGCAGTCTGTAGACAGATCTGATCACAACAAATAAATGTTTATGCCCAACAAGGCCCACACAGTAGAGAAGAGCAATCCAAGACTTTTTCCTAATAAAGGATAAAACTTTGTCACAAAACAATTCATTAGCTTATGAAAGACATCAAATAATGCCCTGGCTGAACTGGTTATAAATGCTAAGGGCTGAAGGGTACTCCAAGTGTCAATTCACAACCAACAGGACAAAACAGATACAAAGAAAGACAGCACACCAGGTCTACATCTTCTTTGGGGAAAAACAAAGCATAAAGACAAGTATTACCAAGGGGACTAGACCTCTACCCCAGGCTGCTGCAGAAGCCTTCTGAGGAACTGAGGAGAAACAGAAATCACCTTGAAACATTGGATTATCATGTATGTTCTCTGCACCTATTTCCAAACACAGAGATCATGCTTAGCTTTTTAGTGTAATAGAAGAAAGTATTTAACTTCAGCTGCAAACTTCTCAAAAACAAGGAGAGATTTCAATGGTCCTGGCCCAGGGAGTGGTGATGAACAGGTAAAACATGATCATTTGGGAAGTATGAGGTCTCCCAGTCTAAGGGGCTATAGGCACTGAGGTGCTGGAGGTGGAAAGTCCAGTAGCTTAGGGGCAAATGTTTGTCCAGGAAAGGTGTCTTCTTGACCACTGCTGGTTATTGGATGCTTCTGTAGAAGCAGTACAAGCCAGGGATAAGGTCTGAGGCTCAGAAGTTCCACTGAAACCATGCCTAAGTGTAGCACAATGAACAAATTACCTAACACTGAAAAATCCAGGCTGAAAAAAAACCTATTCGTTTTAATCATGTCCCATGTAAGGCAGAAGAGAAAATAAAGCCTTATTTTCTTATTTTAAACATGCTTTCCCTGTTCTCACTCAAACGTACTTCTACCTCATCAGCAAAGCAAAAGAAGCTAATAAATACTTTTCAGGGAGTCCAAAAAGTAATGAGCTTGGTTGGCCCAAGTGACCTTCTTACCCAGCTGCTTTGATGTGCCAGCTATTTCTCTGTCTTTGGTAGATGTCTACCCCTCACACATATATTTGCTGACAACCTCACAGTCTTTAATACAGTTACCCTAAAAGCAGCCTGAATAGCCTCAGAATTCAGGACTGAGGACTTGAGAGTTGGCTCATCTCAGCAATTCAGACACTTGAACTGGCCAGATGTGGACTTGGCTGGATGTCTGAAGTTTCCACTGAAATCAAGAAACTGCCTCAGAAAGTTTAAAATGTGTTTAAAGAAGATTAAACAAGATTCTTCAAAAACAACAATAACTGTTGGGTTTGAAAATTTAAAGCCTACCAGAATCTACCTAGCTAATTGTGTACAGAGCAAAATGCTTTTCCTGACCCATGTAGGTCACCAACCACAGCCTGAAATTAATTAATGCAGAGTAATTGATCTGACTTTAAAGATGCTTAGGGGCCAATAAGAGAGTCGGAGCTGTTGACTTCACTGAAAGGCAACTACCCAAATATTTTAAAAATATCTGTCTTCAGAAAGAGTGCTAAGAGCAGTGTGTATGCTAAGAGCACTGATGCTCTGCACTCTTTCATTTGATGTTTTTAAACTTATATGAAAAGGTCTTCAATTACTTTCCAGTTAAATACTGAAAGATACATGAAAATGTGGGTTTCCTGATCAAGCAAATGTCCAGGTTTTAAGTGAAGATTATTAAATGTGATCTGCCAGCAGCAACTAAAAGCAGAGATGAGCAGATGGGGCATTCAGGGTTCCAGGCTCATGCACACTAAGGCTGAGAAGAGAAGCACAAGTGAAATACAGAGGAGAAATACAGAGCTCCTTAATCATTCAAAGCTTCTATTTTCATAGTTTGCATTACATTCAAAAAACATAATTCAAAATTAATAGAAATAATTTCATCAGGATGTTTTATCTCAGCAATGTATAGGCACACCAAAAATTGTTCATGCTGATGCAAAATTTAAAAGTGGAAATTCAAAGGAAGCTGCAAAGTGAAAGTATCTTCTAAAATATTTGCTTCTTCTGCCAGTTAACTTTTATAATCCAATTGCTTCTTTCATTTGTTGAGATACATTTTCTTCCATGTGACATGCCACTTGGGTAAATCACAACAGTCAACTGAATGTCCTAGGTTACCTACTTCATATGTGAAAAAATCCCCTAAACTTACGTACTGGGTGCATTATGGTCCTCTTTTCTTAAAAGAAATGTGGCAACCAAAGAAGCAGAAAGAGAAACATTTTACCAAACTGAACCATGTCTAATGAAAAAACCCTGACATCTCTTCAGCCCATTCATTTGCCAAACCACTGACACATTTAAAAAATAGTTTTAAGGACATGTATTTTCATTATTTTATTAAAACCAAGGAAAATCTAACAATGAATTTTAAGACCACATCTGTGATTTTAGGAAAAAGGAATCTTTTAAAAACATAATGGTAGTCTATATTAAAATAAATCTTGCAAGAGCTGCAGCTAAATCAAGACATAATAGATTAAATTATTCAGAGCAATTTGTCTAGTATACTTAATGCAAGACACAGGTCATAAAAGAGACTCACAAAGACTTTTATACCTTGTTACACTATAGCTGAAATCCCTACAAATACATAGTGTAAGGTGTGTGTGGGGGGTGTTATTTGAGTGTTTCCAAATAGTGACTCCAACCTGGGGAAAAGAAAACATGCAGTATTTAGAGTTCCAAAAATAATTATCTCCTTGTCTTAATCTAACAAAGCCAGAAAAGTATTTAACACAAACTTTGGGGAAAAAAGCTATCTGATGGCTTAGGTTCTTCAGAAATACCTCCTTCCTTGCTGCACATGCTCTCTCTGAGCAAATTGTTGGCAGGTTCATGAGTCAAGGCAGGAATTTTATTGACATCAACTATTAAGATGGTTATTTGGAAAAGGTAATGGGGACAGACCAGGACTTTGAAATACCCTGCGGAACCACAGCAAAAAGCAGGACAGAACTATCTGCTATCCTCCTCAGGATAATTTTTGTTGGTATTTATTTTGACAACAAGCAATTTAGAAAAACTCTCTCCACTAAAATACCAGCCGGACGTCTCAATCCAGTCGGCGCTGATTAGTTTACTGCAGACATCTCTGCTGGAACTATTGACTTTTCATTTTCAGCTTATGCACCTGAAGCAACAACAGCAGTGGGCACAAGCCAGAGACCACAGCGTGACCAGCCTCCAGAAGAAGTGCTGGGAACACTCCAGCTCCTAATGTTCCCTAACGAAGGCTGGATGTCTGTCTGATAAATCTGCTTAGGTAAACTGAAGCTACTGGTAATTGGATGAATTGCAAAAATGAGTGACATACTCTGCTGGCATGATCTACATTCATCTTCAATCTACACTAATCATATCAAGCAAATTATGTTATTAACATAATTAATTCATTATGGGTAATTAATGAAGTCCAGAAGAAGCCAGCCACATCTGCAAACTCAAAATTCACTCCACAGTAGAAACTATGGAAATAGGAATGAAACTCTATTTTTCTTCCCAGAAGGAAAACATTCTCATAGTTCTTAAATCACATGGATATGAACATTTTTACCTTCCAAAAGAATTGTTTGGACAGTTTGCTTGGCTAGGAGGGCCAGAGTGCTCATACTTTTTTGGTCTAGTCAAAAGAGAAAAAATGCTTAATAGAAATCTGTGCATGAAAAGTATTTATACAATGTTGAGAAGATATTGAAAAATTATTATAACTGAGAAATTAAAACAAATTTAGCAAAATAATTTTCTATATTCAAGATTATCAGGTTCTTCTGTCATTTTTTTCAGTCACATATGCCACCCAGGTGATTTTTAAAAAACATCATAAATTAATCACATGCTTGTACAAATATTTGAATACATATACACTTAAATACAGAAATAGATTTGGTGCATTTGTTGTGATCTCTTTTTTGCCTGTAAAATCATTATTCCCTTTCCAAAGTTAGTTACTTTTCATGCACACTGATTTTAAAGTGCATGGATTCCAAAGTAGCATAATTTGAGTGCATCTGTGCCAATGTTTTCTGCTTTATGAAAAGCAACACAGATCAGTACCAGTCTCCTGCAATCCTAAGCAGCCCTGAAATAGGCTTCATT
>NW_005054360.1:746774-803419 GCF_000277835.1 Geospiza fortis | reverse complement strand
TTATTCTCTATATTCACTCTCCTCACCACATTCAAAGAGGGTGGTTTGATATTATAATCCAGCTATTTCTACTGGGACTAGGAATCTGGAGCAGATGTTCTACACACCTGAGCCAGGGAAGACAAGTGAATCACTAAATTCCAAGACAGCCCAAGCTCCCTCTGTATTCAGTGGGGAGCCCTGTAGGCAGAGGCCAAACCACATCATCCTTCTACAGGCACCTGAGTGCTGTCCTCCAGAGGTGCCTACCTCTCTCCACAGGCTAAAGGGAGCCTATGGTTAAATGTGATGTTCAGAGTTAAAATTAATTTTTTTTTTTTAAAAATTAATAATAATATTTTAAAAAATCCCTGCACTGCAAATAGCTACTCCAAAGTTTTACTCAGAGCTTTCAGTACTCCCTCTTTCTCAAGTGCAGGCAGCACCCAGTAACCTGTCAGAGCATGTAAAGCCCATCCATCAACTCTGATATACTAGAGAAGAGAACAAGCTGGAAAAACCTACAGAACTATTTAGCCTAATTTAATATGTATTGCTATTCTAAGCTAGGTGTCTCAAAGGAAGAAAAGAACTTTAGAACACTGAACTGATTTGGAATGAAATGGACCTAGAACAAAAGTTATGCTTCATGGACTTTAAGGCAACTCTTGAAAAATGCAGAAACACTGAAATAAGATGGTATAGAAAGTAACAGAGACATTAGTACATTGAGGGCCATGTTCTTAATGGACAGCTGACATTTCCATTACAGAAGAAAAATTAAAAAGTCCTAAAATGGAAAGCACTGATCTCAAGATTAGGCACACAAGTTGCCATGGAGCAATCTCAAGCAATGTATCAGCACCACAGCTGGATGGACTGAGAGGAGCCTGAGAAAAACTATTCATTACAGACCTCAGAAGAATATTTCTTTAAGAGTTTGAGAACAACATACTTGACTCTGAAAGAGCAGTCGTCAAAAGATTCAACACGTGTAGGTGGCAACCAACTAAACAGAACAACTCAGAACAGAAATCTCCCCTTGGAAACACTGCATGGAAGTGGAAAGTAGGAGACATGAATCTTGAAGCAGATTTTCAGGAAGTTGAGTGTAGACTCAAAAAACTTTAAGGAGTCTGTGGAGGTCACTGCACAGTTGAACAGAAGTCTGAAGTACAATGATGCAGGAAAGAGAAATAAGGGTGAACAATGTGAAATTATTAACTGGGAGAAACTAAGAGTAGTAAATTCTCCTCCTCTTGGAAACAAAGCTTCATGACACCTCCATGGTATGTATGGCTGGTCATGACCTGAACAATCAGTAGCAGTAAAATCCCTTAGGAATAATGGCCACATCTCCAAATATTGCATTTTCATATTGCATTTTCTAGCTCTTGTATACATGCAGGTTTTCCAGAAAACTGCATTACCAAATGCACTTATTGATGAATTCTTAATTGTTTGACATGGGCACTTTCTTTTTCAAAAAGAAAGAGATACCACAAAAACATTTGCCATATAAGGTTGCATTAGACCAGCATATCTTTGATATTTAATGTCTTTTTCAGTTATCATTAAAAACCTGATAATTTTCCTCTCATGATATCAAATCTTTTCAGGACCTAAAGATTTGAGCTCAGACACTCAGAACAACCCTAGGACTTCTAGTTTGTTTTGCTGCATTATGCTCCCTCTGTAACTTAGGGTTAGTTTAATGTGATTGTAACTGCCATCTATTTCAAACATGTACATTAACTATAAAGAAATTAATTTTGAACAAGGAAAGAAACCTCAGAGGAGTAATTTTTTATTATTTTGAAAATTCAGTGGGGTGAGACAAAACAACACACCTGTCTGCAGTGCAACAATGACCAGGTTTCTGAGGAAAGCTCTTGACAGTGAATGATTTAACCTGGAGAACAACCAAACTCAAGCTACGTTTTCTCAGTGACAACAGTCAAGGCCCATATGCCACTTTCTGCTCATACCTAAAAATAACTTAACCATTCCCTGAAGCAGTTACAAAGCCAGGTCATCCCATTTTAACCAATACGTAATCTAACCAATGGGTACAACACCTTTCCTACTGCTCTGTAGTTGGATTAATACTTGTGCTTATACCCATTTACTGCTACTTAATGGAGCAATGTGAAATGGAACAGTATCAGCACAACAGGCTGAACACCTCCCATGCTGTGGCATCCTAGAGACAAATCAGTAAAACTTTCTTCAAGGTAGTACAAGTTTGTGTCTTCTGAGCCAGAGAGGGGAACAAGACCCAAGTGTCACATCCAGAAGGAAAACATTGATAAGTGGAATATTGAATAAAAATGCTGTCCATAGGCTGGGGATTTTGCCACTGTATGTGGTAAGAAAGTGAAGATCGCATGGTGTACTTGAAGAAAGAATTCAAGTCTGCAGCCCTGGTGAAGGAAGAGGTTTCCCCATGAAGAAAAACTAGGCAGATGATGAGCACAATTCCTTCTCTCTCCAGGACATTCCTAAGCAAGCAAAGCAGGCATGCTGCTGTCTGTGCCCCTGACTGAGCACACAGCCCTCCCATGTAAAGAGTACCTCATTTGACATCAGGGCACCAAAACTGAGCACTGCAATCTGTGATTGCAACACTTACCAATGGCAGGTTGAATGCTTAAAATTGAAGGTGTATGAGGAAACACGTTCCCTACTAATGGCTAAACTATTCAAGCATCTTTGGTCTCCTCCTTTGAGAGACACCAACCAAAATACCTATAACCAACCTGCTGGTTCCCTCCTGTTGCTGCAGCTGCAAAAATAAGGCATTAGAAATAGCAGCCTTCCCAAAGAATGCTTGTTTACATTCCTGGCACAGCTCCCTTGCACGGTCCACAAAATGCATTCATTAACAGATAACAAAACAGCAGAAGGAGGCTTTCTTCAAATGTTCCACTCCTTCCTGAGCACAGGGGGAGTCCTCCAAACATTTCACTGATTTATCAAAGAAAAGGCCCACCTTCTAGCAGGAGAGACATATTCCACTGCATTTTGTTGCTAGGCAGACCTCTGCATTTAACTGCAATTATTTATTTATATGAACTTCCTTCTTCACCCTCCCTACCAAGATACTTGTGGTGTTGAATAAACAACTGTACAACAAAAAGAGCATAAAAGCTGAAGGGCAAAATATTTAAGAGCAAAAATTAACACTTATCACCAGAACTAAGAATGAGATGGCAAAGAGAAACCAAAAATAACTGGACTCAGGGGGCCAGGGAGAAACACACCAATTTTTTAAAAGAGAAGTCAGGCTGCTAAGATAGATAGAGAGATAGCAATCAGATAAACCAACCAAGTGGTGAGACCCCATATGTGAAACTGCCCAAAACAAACATTTCAAGACTCATATTTAGTTGTGGGGTTGTGAGTACTCAGACGGCCATGACCTTCTTCTTCTTCAAGGTTCTTGAACATTTGCTATATATAACACAAGTATTTATGATTTAAAACAAATCCATTCAGGCAGATTGTGACAGGATTGTTTGTGACATGTCTGAGAAAAATGCATTACTTTAAACAGTCTGAGGAAATAAACCTAGCAGATTCAGTGTATCATGCTACAAAATGTCATCTACTTTATGAAAGATATACATGGAGGGTAAAAAAAGAACATTTCTTTAAGCTTGCTTAGATAACTCAAGATAACTCAAAATCCCAAGAATGTCTGCTGTGCTCTCTAGACCAATAGAGCACTCAGTGTTTAGCAACAGGGACTTCTCTGTGCTCGATATAGTTTTCTCTCTTTCACATTGAATGCTTTCAACTTTTTTCAACTTCCTTCTGTTCTCTAACCTATTTCTCAATGATTTAAGACTAAATATTACTTGAAGTTAGATCAAGGTCCCAAACATCTTGCATTTGTTGAAAGTAACTGAGAATTTTTCTCTCCTTTACTGTTGTCTCAAGAATTCATTCTGTCAACTTCCTTGTTTTATCTGATCCATTATTATTGTTATAACTATTAACACTAATACATAATAATTATGGTATCAAATATAAGTAATTATCAATTTCACATCCGCAAGTTCTTGATCACAACTGGTGTCTGCTAAGGACACTGGAGAGTCAAACCAGAAATGAATGCCTTTCACAACTACATCATTTGATAGGAAAGGCTTTTGATGTTAACAGGTTAGCCGAGTTCACAATCACTTGTGAAAAATATAATATACTATAGGTTTCCTTTTCAAATGTAGTGAGCACTGATGTCCCTTTTCCTAAACAGACAAAATATTCTGCCTGAGAAAAGAAGTGCTTCTTATTTGTTAATCCTACAACCAACAGCAGTAATTATAGCCATATAAAGACAGCTCAGGATCAAGATAGATCAAATTTCTTGTCCTGCAAATCTAGTAACTTGAAATGTGTTTTGGTTCCAGAAAAGTTACATGAAGAGCAGCTAAAATAGAAATTTTTAATTTTTTATGTATTCTTGGTCATTATTTTTATGTGTTTCTTTATGTGAAATTGGCAGATATCTTATTGTTGCCAATAATTAACTTATTAATGTTTCTGATTCAGCTATCTTTCAAAATTCCTGGGTCTTCAAACAACTGAGCATGTGATATTCTAACAGAGCCTTACACTGAATTAATGGTTAATAAAAATGTTCCCTAGGGTTTTAAAATACTTGTTATGACAGCATTTGCCTTCTTGTAGCAACAATTGGTGATTACTCGAACAGAGAGTGCCTGCCACTATGGCAGTAACTGATGTTGATTATGATTTCAAAGATGTAAAAATGCCTTAAGGCTTGGAAAGTAGATACTAGTTTAATAAATATGGATATAAATAGCTGACTAAATAACCCACCATACAGACTTTTATAGATCAGTTCTCTACAGATTTCAAGGCAATGCCATCAATAAAGGCAGAAAAAAGGATGAACTGACTCTAGGGCCCAACAAGCCCTGTCAGATTTTTTAAAAACCCCACATTTCAAGTGTTCAGCATGCTGGTGATGCCAGATTAAGAATTTAAGAGAGAGAGAGTTGAACATAAGAATACTTGTTCTATATATAGCACTCCAGTATGTGCTGGGGATTAGGTTGTTAACAAATTAAGCAAGATTTATACATTCAACAACATACTGCTGGAATATACACAAACTTTTTTGACTCTGACCAATGTGACAATTTATACACTTGGACTGACGTAGAAGAAGAGATTTGGAGATTAAATCATACATCCATGTTTTAAAAACTGTGGTTATTCAGAACAAATTATTTCCTCTAGAAAATCCCAACATTTAAAAGGAAGATCAAAGTTTAAACAAGATACAATGCCTGAAGGAAAAGTGGAAAGGACTTCCTTATGCCAACATACTTCTTTACCTTTCTTCCTGAGGTTTTTGCCTCACTGCCTTTCTCACCAGCCTTGAGCCAATCTTACACAGGACACACAAACAAGGTCCCTCTACTGTCTGCAATATATACGAGAAAACCAGACAGGCAACCCAGTAATCATTACTTTCCAAGGGATCTAAGGACTAAAGCTTCAAGACTATTTGCTGCTGTAAATCACAAAATTCTTGTCTAATCTAGCATGTATCTGAACCCTCCCAACTCATGCCTAATACCTGACTCCCTTCTGAGCCCCCTTCAGCTGGTAGTGTATAGGATCCAGTCTTGCTGGCAAGGCCAAACCAAGGGACTGAGTAACCCTCTTCAGACCATGGAAAAGCAGTTTTAAATCCCTGGTTAGTCTGAGAGAGTCCAAAGTCCCTTATGTGTAAAGGTATGCCCCCCTTGAGGCAGCTCAGGATCTGAAGCTGGCCTGGTTTCAACCCACACCAACAAAGCTGCTCCAGGGCACCTGGAACGCTGGAATGCGCCCACTGGGACAGGCTGTACCTTTTGAGATTAGGGCAGGCCCCTAAAAATGGACACACATGGCTCAATCTTTTCAAGTATAACTCAAATAGTCTCAGATAATTCTCATAAAGTACCTATACTCTCTAGAAGTACAGAAACAGTTGCATGCTACCAGTCCTCTGAAGATAGAGAAATTCACCATTAACTGTGTCCTTGCTCACACCCTTAATAAAATATTTTTAAATACTTTCACTGTTATTATTAGTAACAGTCATTTGTAATGTGATTCTTACTCATTGATCTGGACCCTGCTGTGCACAGTGCAGCAATGCCAAACATCCCTGTACCAAAGGGTTCATAATTTAAATATGAGATGAAAAACCGCACATCAATACAGAGGAAGCAAAAGGAAAGAATAAAAGATTTATATTCCACAATTATGTAAGTGTTGTTTTAGGAAAGGAGAAGAAAGCTTGCAAGGAGTAGTGAGAAATAACTGTAGACAAGCAAAGAACAAGCACTGAATGTACAATCTGTGGTTTTATAAATATCTTCTATAACATGTAGTCGTGACAATGAGAGTCCTGACTGTATTAAGGTACAAGATGCAATTTCTGTCTTGTTTTCATTTCTATACTGTTTGGGTGCTCAATTTTGGATTAATTTTCCAGTTCCTATACTTGACTTCTTGCTGTGTTTTAATTCTTGGGGGAAAGTTCTCTATTCTATTTTCTCACTATCATTCTTTTCATTTTCTCTTTACATTGCTTTTACTGATTCAACCATATGCAATAAGGCTCTGGCATCCTGGCTTCTTTAAAATATTAACATCAAATAATAATGAAAATTGTGGATGATTTAAATAATTTAAGTTTGATAAATTATCATGTAATGATATGTGAGAGAACTGTATAAAATGTTATTTTCTTCCACTTACAACGTTTTGTGCAATGAAAGACTAATTTCAATCCTTTTATTTTCTGTAGATATTTTGTCCATATGTATTACCTTGGAATTCCTTTAAATTTTTTTAGCTTGGAAATCCTGCCATCCATTTCTGACAAGAGCTTTGATTGAATTGACATGTTTCTCTTTGCTTTTTTTTTCCCCCAAAAATGTGCAGAACTTACTGCATGGCATCATGCCACTACAAGAAATTTACTTTAGATCCAGATTTCAGACAAATCAGCACATGGATCTTGTATATTGGTTATGAAGGACATGATATTTCCTAATAGTTTCCTCCAAACTTGCATGTATTTGCAGGTCTCTGCTTAGTCCCAGAAAGGCAGAAAATCTAGAAAATTAAGTGTTTGTATAAAACACTGTTTGCTGAAAACAGAGCTTTTTGTATGTGATTCTAATAAGCAGAGTTATATCTAAGAAAATAGAAAGTTGTATCACATAGGAAGAAGGTGCTTTTTGTAATGACTAACTGCTTGCTCTAATGAACATCTTTTGTTGCATCTGCAGTACTGTTGTTACTTTTAAGAACAGAAATCTCATCTCTCTCTACTGGATGTGATGTAGATTTAGAACCAGGCACTAGTTGTTTGAATGTCTCATTCTCAGAAATACATCTGACTAGTTACATGGCAAATTTTTGACCTGCTGGCCCCTAACTCTTCATTTTTTAACCCTGGCAAACTAAAATTTTGATATTTTTGTCAGATGACTCTACTATTATCAATCCTAACAGAAATACAGAATAGCTTGTACACTGGTATTCGTTGATGTGCTTTGATAATTTCATATTGCAGATTATATGTTGTATTGTAAACTTGTCTCTACTCTCATAAGTGTTTATATTACTTTTTTCAGTTCCTCTCTACAAGCAAAAAGCTCATTTCCTATTTACATCAGATGATACGTGGTCTTGGGTTAAAAGCAATGATTAAAATTCTACTGATCTCTTATCTCAGAGTTTAGAAAGGATATGTTTAGAAGTGCTACACAGTAATAAAAACTTTGTACTATCAGTATTATAATTCTGTAAATTTTTTCCAGTGCAAAGATTTCACTAGTTGTCATATACTTTTGCCTGCAAACTGCAAACTGCTCAACTTCTAGCAGTTGACATTAAAAACCATAAAGACACCATTACCTGCATCCTCTCAGTTCTCAGCTTGTAGAATGACTATGGGCAGCCTCATCTCTGATGGATGAAATCTCCTTTCTTAAGGATCTCTTCCAAAAATATCAACTCTTCTCTTTCTCCATTGAGTATTGAATTTCTTATCTCTCCTAATCATTAACAATTAATCACTCTTCATGGTGCAACACTTAAAATCTGAGCAGATGGTTAGGAAATACCTAATGCATTCATACATAAAAGAAAAGAGACTGAGAAGAAAAACCAAAGGAGAAAGAACCCATAATTCAGCTCCTGTACTATTCACAGGGAACAGGCTTTGAGATGGAGACTCTGTCTTTTCCTTTTGCTCCTTTTGTGTTGATGCAGAGTAGTCTATAAAGTGACATGGAAGATGATAGGTAGAATATCATGTTTCATCACTCACCTATACATATTATACTGGTCAATGTCTTAATTCAATCTCATATTCCAAGGCATGGTGATTATAATATTGCCAGTTTCCCCCTGACAGCATTGGTTTACAACTGCACCCAATTTCATACCAGAAACAGCATGATAGTACCAGCTTATCTAAGCTTATCAAGTCTTGCTTAAGCATGAACTGCTTCTGCCCTCATTTTGCTTCAGATTCTTGTTGATGCAGATCACAAGAATCACAAAGGAGGCAACAGCTGAATCTAGCAAGTTCAGCAAGATTAAAGACAACCTACAGGCCTTTCACTTGGCTATAGGTGTTGATCCTTGGGTCTTAGGTATGAAAGCATGAGTAAACAAAGAGAAAAGGCATTTGATGGAAAAAAAGGAACATGTCCCCAACTTTCACTGAAAGACACTTGGATAAGTGAAAAAGAATGACTGAAATTTATCTCCCACCAACATGCAGTCTCATAGGTGCTAAACTAATGACAGAAGGTAAACCACTGATGCAAGGGCTATGCCCTACTGAAAATATGTATGTGGCAACTAAAATTTTTAATATTTTCCTTTCTAGCACAGCTCAAATCATGGCTCATCTATACTATCAAAACCTCTTTGGTTTTACATTTTAATAAAAATGTAGTATTCTATCTTTTAATATCTTTCCTGTAGAAGTTCTATCACATATTTTGAACTAATACATGAGAGTGCCTTTTTCTCATGTGTCAATTTTTTCATAAATTTAAGCCACTACAGTAAAATTCAAACATATTCTAAGCATCTTGCTATTGACTGAGTTCACTTGCCAAGTGATCAATGTGGTCATCAAAATGTTTGGCTGACAAAGTTATTCCTTTCTAGTTTATATGCCCTGAGACCCAACAGAAATTATGTAATTGATATATAAAAGACTAAACATAAAAGTTTTATATAAAAGACTTTCTTCGTCTTTTTAAACTCCAATTCAGCAGAAACAGTGGGCCAAATGAAGCCTCTCACTGATTAAATTTTTTCAATCAGGTGTTCTTCAACAATTCCTTGGCATGGAAGCGGCCCTGCTGTGGTCTCCTGCTCGAGTGCTTGCCAAGCACCAAAGGTTCAGCTTTGGAGAGCAGAGCAATGAGGATGGATCATTAGAACATGGTTCCAGGCTTTAGTAAGGAACATACTATGAATATGTCCCAGCACTATTTTCCTCCATTTGAATGCACCCACATTTTACCCTCTGATAATTTTTGTGTTTCAAAGCTTTTTATGATCAGAAAAGAGTTCCCCACACTTTCACTTTCAAACGTAGCACATTTTTAATTAATGCATGTGTTACTGCTCAAGCTGTATCAAAAAAATTTAAATCCCCTGACTAAAAATTGTGCGCTGTTTTTCACGACCGTAGTCTGGTTTTACATCACTTCTTTGAAAAGAGTATATTAATGTAGAGTTTTATGTGTGAATTTTTGTAGGTATAAGTTTACTCATGCAAGTTACTTCAGTGGAATTATGGGTAAAGAGGAAAGACCACAAGATCTTGGTCTGCTCCCCTCTCTGCAAGATTAATTTCTTTGAATGAAGAGCTGGCAAGACTGTACCACATAAGTGCCTACAAGCTGGAAGTGCAAGATATTAATTTAAATTAAAGGGTCAACAAAAACCCAGTGTAGCAGTTGGCTCAGGTCACTGGCTGCTGTTCTTTTCTCTCCTACTCTCAAGCCCTTCACACACATACTTGGCTATTCAGCGAACCCAGACTCTGAAAAATGTGTCCTTTGAACTTAGTTCCCAAAAAAAGCTTTCAGAGTAACAAAACCAGCAATGCTCTTCTACAATACCTACTGCACCTTCAAATCCATGGAAGGGGAAGATTCAGTTTTGTCACTGTATCACAAGTAATGCCACAAGGATGAGCAAGATGTGAAAGAACAGTAAAATCAGGACCTGTACCTTTACTGACCTATCTTCAGCCTGCCATGTGTAAGACTTAGGATATGTTCCAGCAACATCCCATATTTTATCACTATCCAAAAAAAACTACAGCCATGTGACTGTACTCCATGCCTGCACACCGCCTGATTGGGTAGTCTCCATTCCTGCGAGTTCTTAAGACCAATAAAAATAAAGCCCTTAGTAACCTTGTCTTGTATGAAGTCCTACAGCTGACTGTCCTTTGTGCACAAGTTGGAGTAGAGGCCTCCTGAGGTCCCTTCCAACTTAAGGTAACCTGGGAACATAGCACACAGACACACACAAACACAGAGAACATACACAAACACTCCTCACCAAATTCCACCTGTATAATCTCTTAGAATTTATGATGTCATAGCTCTACTATGCTCTAGCATAGCTCGACTGAGTTTCCAATACCTTAAACTTTTGTCATATACACAGAGATGCCAATATGTAACTAGGACAGAAGACATATAGCTCTGCCTAATCAGTTCTTAATGTGGATAATCACATATACAACAGCCTCTAGTTATCTCCCTGACAGTAGCTGCCAAATTTTTTAGGATAGCTGTGTAGATTAGTGACAAGAGAACCATGAAGAGATACCACATGTATCTTATTTTTCTGACATTTTAAATAAATGTATTCAAAAAGCAGAAAATACTCAGTGCTTGCTTCCTATCAGTAAAAGCAGTCATAAACATTTTTCTTAGCATGGTTCAGGGCAAGGACCCAAGTGTTCCCAGTACCTATGAGGTTTCTGTACTTTGTAGCCTGTAATGCAGAGGCTATACCAGCTGACTTCTGGTTTTTGCATTTAAAGCAAGCTGGCTCTCAAAAAAAAGGTAAAATTGGTTTACTGGTTGCATGTTAACTCCAAAAAGTATGTTCATCTGACCAGGACATTGACCAAGAGAGACTAACTACTGCATCATCTTCTGCCTGGCTCCCTCACCTCTATGCCCAAGCATACAGGGTACATATAAAATCTTTGCAACATGGTATTTAAAACCTCCCTTTTGCATTGGCTGGATATCTAATCCACTGTGATCCAAATAAAATGAAAAGACCCTTTCCTAGAGTACTGCGGAAATCTGTAGCGATTATTTTAGAGCAGATATTTACACTGTGTCCTTGGACTTCAGTGACATGAACACCAGACAGGTCTGTTCTTCACCTGACCAAGAATAAAATTATGAGTGTTCATTCTAAAAACCTTAAACACTATTTTGTGAGTAAAGGCAATGGGATTATATCCTGACAAAGAATCAGCCTGAAACATCTGGGGTATCAGAGCAGACTTGCAGTGCTAAATGTGAAGGAAAAAGCAAACTTTTCAGTCGGCGTCAGTGCACAACAACATGTATGGAATAAACAGAGACTGTGCTTTTGTAACACATCCCTTATTTGAGGGACAAATGCATAAGAGTATTTCACAGTGTTCTATTTTCACATTCATTAATGTCAAAACCAGAGCTTTCCAGTGACCTGGCTCTGCTCAGGACTGTTATCACTAATGGACCTACCATAGTCTCATGCTCCCGAACTTCACAGCTCATTTCTTCCATGCTAATGCACAAACAGACCATTTGAGGGGAAAAAAAAACTCAAAACATATCCATATCTAAGCTCCATGACTCCCCACTTTCTATTACTTCTCATAACACAAAAGGGTAGGTGATTTCAGCTTGAGTGTGAAAGAGGGAGTAAGACAACCCTAGAAACAGATCTTAACTCCTAACATATGCAACAAGATGTCAGAGCACAAAGTTTATTCCAGGATTCACTACTCAACTGCTTCATGAGCAGTAGGAAGTCAATGCCCCCCAACCCACAGCTCCATTTCTCTAAACTGATAACAATATTGCCTTTTTATAATTTGCAGCTTGGAAAAACAGGGGAAAGCTGTAATGAATTTGGACTTTTTTTTAGCCAAAGGAAGGGAAAAGAGTGAAAGAAAAAACTGTAAGTTTTTAAAAAGATACTCTGCAGCCTCCAAACCAAGTCCCTCTTATCATCTATCTGACATCACTGTTAGAAGATTCAGCCTCACTGTCAACTTTCAACTTTCACTTGCTAGAATTTAAATCTAGTACTTCTTATCTGCTGTATCAGGAACATGGAGAAGAAATTTTCCCTTGGTCTTTGCATCATCACTTAACTTTAATCACTGACTGTAGAAATTCTATCATATCATTATATAATGCAATCCATTGTATGTATTTTTGAGTTTCAGTCAATGTAGACTAGCAGTATGAGAAATATTTAATATATCAGATAATCCTAGCTGCCTAGGGTGGAATTCATCACTATTTGAGGCAAGTACCTCAGACTTTATTTATAGTCCCTGAAGTGTTGGCCCTGATGCACCTCATCTTCAAGTTCCAAGTTTAAAACAAGTCATAAAAGGCCCAGTTCCTCTTCAGGATTTGGTGAGCAGAGGGTGACTGTCTCAGCTATGGATGCACACATAAGAAACACAGACTCACAGCATTTCATTTGCAAGGGAGCTTTGCAGGTCATCTTGTCCAGCCCCCTGCCCAAAACAAAGCCACGTTGCTCAGACCTGGGCCCAGTCAAGTCCTGATACCTCCAAATTTCATAAACTCTGGACAAAGAGTCGACAATCCTCACAGTTAAAAAAAAATAATTCTTGATATCTTATGGAATCTCCTATTTTTCAACTTGTGCCCATCACAGATGTCTAAAATCACCTGAGATCTCACCCTTATAATGCAATTAACAGGCTAGTCTCTTACAACATTGTGCTACTGCTCATTTTACTTGAAGGTCTTTGTAGCAAGCAAAGAATTTTTAAACTTGTGGTAGCGTGTTCCAAGCATTAGCAAGACAGGGAGTTAAGAAAGTCTAAAGGTTTCAAAATAGTGTTTCTAGATGAAGAAAGTAATGAGATTCCTCCCCTCAGATGCCAAGCACACAAATTAAGGGACTCATCCATAAGATGGCTGGGTTTTGGCTTTCTGTTCAAAATCTAAGAACAAAGAAATATAAACAAAATCAATTAGAAAGTCCAGTGTTCATTTGGAGGAGATCCACTGATAATTGGAAAGACTAAGTTAAGGGAAATTAGAGATGATACTATGAAATTACAGAAAATATAAGAAATGAGAGCTTCAGAAATGTGAGCTGCCCAGCAACTTCTGAGTAAAATCTATGCATTTGCAATAGACAAAGCTCATCTGCCTGCTTATAATTCAGGAAAGATCAGTGTTGTTACGAGTATAGCAGAACTTGAATAATAAATTTAGGTGGAGGCCATCATTTGCACTTCCCATTTGGTTAGAAGGGCATTGTAACAGCTGTTTTTCTCACCAAAAGCAGCTGACTGGTGATAATATTTTTCAATTAATGATGTTACACTATGAATAGATTACTGTGTGTAGGCATGAAAACAGCAACAATTAGTGAAAGAAATTCAGCAATGTAACAAAGTAAGTTTTGGTTTTCATTTAATTGGAGGGTAGGGAAAGTCAGATATGGAATAAACCCCTTCTAGACCCAGTGAAATTTGTATGCTGAAGGCTCTCAAAACAATCCGAGCCAGACTGAGTAAACAGATCTAGAAAAAAAGAATTAGGGAAGTGTAGAAGAGTGGAGAACAAGGATGCCAAAGACTTAAAGCAGTGCAGAGGAAATCTAAGGGGATTTTATTTTTTAAACAAGAGTGTAATTTTGCACTGAATCCCCAAATGAATAGAGATTTCAGTTATTTAGAACTGAAATGCCATCCCTAAGTATCTTTACATTGTTACATGCACTAAGCCAAGCTGTGTAATTCCACACTTGGTTGATTGTGAAAGCAAAGCTTTTTAGTTTTACATTCCAAATCACAATAGAAGAAGAGATAATACCAAAGGAAAACAGCCTTGTGTTAAAAGACAACATCCTACTGCAGTGGTAATGAACTGCATTATGAACTTCATTCCATACTTTAAATCACATTTCACATGATCTGTGGAAAACACAGCCTAATTTGGGCGTATAAGATGTGAGATCTATATTAACTAGTCTTAGAGCTCTAATGTACTTCTCTAGCATAAAATGAGGACCAAATCAAATAGCTGAAACAATGACGTCTGGGCACATCTTTAACCACATCTCTAGGTCACAAAATATTCCCAATTCTTCTTGAAAGCAAATAAAACCACCAAATAACATGAAGGGGTAAATAAATATGACCCAGGAAAAATAAAATCTGCTTTGCAGGTACATGACTTATGACCAACACATATACTGATAATATATGCTCTACACCCTACTATGAATGACAATGTGTGTGAATGTCAGCTGGTGAAAACAAGATTCTTTCAAAGCTTGGGTTTTCTTTCTTGTGTCATTCTTCTCTGCTTTGTGCTCCTTTCCCAGACAATAAGCAGGTGAGCACATTTAGATTCTGTCCATGTACAGCAAAACATCAAGAGTTCACATTCCAAGGACCCACCCCTCATAATTCACACCTTGCAGCTTTTCTTTCTTAAAAAGACTATGCCTTATAGCTTTCACACATTTACTGTTTCACTGTCTTGCCCTGAATCAGAAATTGATTCCTTGCAGTTAATTGAGGGATAGAGATATTGGAAAGCTGATCTTTCTGATCTTCTTTGATTTTACAAAACCATATTTTTCTGGTTGGTGAAATCAGGATTAATTTCTCTGTCTGAAAATGCAAAGGACCTCCCCTAAAACCTTCAAAATAGAAATGATAAAATTGCTCTCTTTCTTTTTCCCAAGTCTGTAGGAGTAACAGCCTGATTAGTAATTCCCTGTATAAGAAAGAAGAGTGCCCCAGCAAAGAGCGTGGGAACATAAAACTGCTAGAAGAGAGAAGCCAAGTCTTACACTCTACTTATTCATTTCCAATAGAATGTGTTCTCAGTGGTCAGTTTTATATAGTAGGAGCTTGATTTTTGCACAGAAAGACCAACTCTGGTCAAGTATCTACATCCCATCTGGGATGGGCTACTCAGCAATTACCAGCAAAAAATTTTTTCCTCATAATATGTCAAACTGTCATTTTGTACTCATTGTACATTAAACATCCTTAATGTCAGTGAAAAAGAAAAAGGGGCTTAAATGTCAGTGAAGAGCTGAGGGGACGCTTGGGTTATTGAACTGCTCCCTCCCAGGACCACTTCCTTTCTTCTCGCTCTGCGTTTAAAGGTTGTGGATGGTCACCAGCTCTTGCATCCAACACCACTGTCCTTCCAGTCACCTGCTGAGAGAAGTCTTTTTCCAGCAATTTCTCAGTGTCCCAGGTGCTGAGCACCTGAAGCCAGGCACTAAAGGATGTTTGTCCTTCATGAAGCACAACAAATGGAGAACCAAGACAAGAACTGGGAAATGAACTGAAGGATGGGTGACAGGTGAGCAGACTGCAGACACAATTCTGATGGGCTATGATGAGGCTCCTCACCCTTTGGAGCTGGGGCTGTACAGTCACTGAGTGGTTCTAACTGGGCACCTGCCTGGGGAAGCCAACCTGGCCCAGGGTTCTCTCAGAAAGCAAAGCAGAGACAGCCATGGAAGGAAACCCCTTGCATAATGCTTTATGCCATGAATTTCTGTAAATGCTCCACAGCACCAGCTGAGGAAGCAGTGCCTGGGCTTTCTGTTCTGTTCACTGAAAAGAAATATGAAAGAAGCTCTGAAAACCCATGGGAGATGTATTTATTGCAAGTTGCAAAAAACTTTTGTCCAACATGAAAAAAAACAAAAACTTTAATTTCCATGACTTCTGCAAAGTGAAGGATGAAAAAATACATAAAACCATCCTACAAATGCACACACTTTTTCTTTAGAACTTGAAAGGCCCACACGACTCAAAAAAGAATGTATAAAAATTCCACTAGGGTTTGTGTTTATTTATAGTATTCTTCACACATTCTACTGCAGTTTGTTTTCTACTTGTTCTGCAGCTACTGAAGAGTTTTGTAATCCAGCTCATCTTTCAGTAACTACATGATGGTCTGTAGAAGCACAAAATATTCTGAGAACATAAACATATTTTCAAATAGTGCACAACTCCATTTCTGATTGTCTCCCAACCTGCATGCCTTCTATCAACTTTGTTCAATACACACTTTGATGTCTTGCTTTATCCAGTCATTATTTTGGGTTTGTGTGGAAATTAACAAACTCAGCTTTTCTGGGACTTTTCAAAAGAGAATGGACACATATTTCTATGAGTTTTGTGGTATATTTCTCATGTGACTATGAAATTACTTTTTTTTCCACTTAGAGGGAAAAATGCCAATTAATTTTCCCAAAGACAGGGTGTTGAAGATGCCACATACCTTTGGAAACATTAAAATAAATGCCAGTAATGCACTGAAATAATTAATCTCATTTATACTACATTCCAGGGAAATATTTGGTATAATCAGTGTCTTCCTTTTACATACCTTCTTTTTTTTCCCCCCATACCATAGATCAGAGAGGTATTGTCTTTCAAAGCAAAATCTCATCTTAATCCAGAACACCCAAAATCTTCCAATTAAACCACTGGCAACTTTTACCAAATTGAAAATGGAGAATTATTACAAATATAGTAAAACATTTGAGTGTTTTTAAGAATATTTGAAAAGCACAGCACATTTTGTACTCAGATTAAACTAATAATTAATAAATAGTTTTTACATTTATATTTTCACCAGAGTAATTCATACAGTGTTTTAAAACATCGACAAGGATATTATTATTTTTTAAGGTAATATTTTGACTTACTGGGAAGTACAGAAGAAGTGATCCAAAAAGAATGGTTTCCAGCAGCACCAGCCCCGAAGCCCTGATACTCTAGAAGACAAAAACCAACACAAAATATTAGAAAATTCTCTCTGTGTGTCATTTTCATAAAGGTACCTTCACTTTTGTCAATGTCACTTCCACAGTAATGTTTATTAAGCTGTCTGCCATGCTTGCATGCTCCACACTCTTTAAATCACACACCCATTACAATGGTTGTGTTTTACAAAGTTAAATTTAAAACATCTTTTTCCTATGTTAAGTACTATTCAACAGACATTACCTGAATATGATTTGAGATTGCTAAATTTGTTCTCAAGTGTCAAGACTTAGGGATCATGGGAATTATAGACATGAATTTAGCCATAGAATTTGTTCTGCATTGTTTAAATTTCAAGAAGTCCCTAGAATATTTTTGCTTATTTAATATTAATGACTTAGTTTCCATAATAAGTATGAATAATCTACAACTTTACTGAATATAGAGTGTGTTCTTAGACTGTAAGTGCATCTACTTTCCCCAAAATTTTTGTACAAAGATGTTGATTCATTAACTTGTCAGGATTGTAAAATACTATGCCATTTCCTCACCACTTGTTGGTTAAGAAAACCCAAATAGTTTTCTCAAATCTTAAAATTAAAAAAAAATCAATTATTTTTCCTAATACAAAGTGTATTCCAATAAGTTTGATGATTTATGTACAGTGCAACTGTGCCTTATCTTAGAGACAAAACATCAACACTTGTGAGAAACTGAAATGTTAAGTTGAGGGTTAATGACTCAGAATCAAGCACTGCCAAAGTAGGAGTGCTTTGCTGATATGTGTGAGGTTCAGCCCAGGTGCAGAGGCTGTGAGCACCAGTGGATGACCACGACAAATCAACCTTAGTTTAGCAAGAAGCTGGGTTTGAGTCACATAAGGGAAGAGGCCAATGAGAAGCAGATCCTGAGAGGTGGGATAATGCTGTTTATCATGCCAGTGCCCTCCCTTCCATGAGTGGCTCCAATATCATACAAGGTAGAGATCAGTGAGCTCATGTCTCTCATGACTGAAAAATACTCAAACCACTAAAGAATATTTTCTTTTCTTATTATGTACAAAGCATCCCTATATACCAGAATGACCAACAAAGCAACTGAGTTCCATATAGAGAAGACGAAAATTATGTAAAACATCTAGAATGCATTTAACTCTCATGTAGACATTCTTTTCTAAACAGGCCTTTCCTATCCTAATCAGTCTTTTCTTACCAAGCTTGTTTCTGGGCAGCATGACCATAAGATTATGCTGGGACAAAAAACTTCAGCATTTCCAGCTCTTCTTCCAGAACAATAAATTATCCCATTATTTCTTCTCACCTGTGTTCTGGTAGGGACTGTTCTCTGTGAATTCTATCTATTCTGCCTCCTGCCCTAAAAGAAGTGTGGCTTCCAGAGCAATGATGGAATTCAAAAAGGGCTTGAATCCAAGCCCCTTTTGACTTTGAATCCAAAGGTTTTGACTATACTTTCACCTCAGTCTTTGGTACCAGGAGAGCAGGGGGTTTCACCTAATGTTTACAGATATCACTGCTCTTCTAAACAGGATTCCTTGGCAAATGGAATATACATTCTAGCAGAGATGAGTGCTATTCACAAGGATGAAGAAAACCTCCAAACTTCCAATACAAAATAGTACAACTATTTTTACATAAGTGTAGAGAAAATAAAAAAACAGATTGTAAAATGAAGTATAAGAATTCTCCCTAATTACATTTTTGAAATGGTTGGTTTTCTCTACTGTAAATAAAAAGAGTTATTTTAATCCTTGATTTAAAAGTATTTTTATTTCTTCTGTAATGACCACTACAGCCCAAGAAGTCCAGGAAGAAAAAATTATCCAGCACTGAAACTTTAAAAACAGGGATTAACTAAAGAGAAGGCAACCAAACTAAAGTAGAATGTTTCAAAATTAATTTACTAAAAATACAGGTATTTCCAGAAGTCTGTGAGTAACAGTGTTTCCACCGAAAGCTGAATCTTCCACTTTGCGAGTATGGGTCCCTAAGGCACGGCTGGGGGCAGGATCACAAATGCTTCACTTTATGGGCATCTGCAACATACACAGCAGTGAATATGCCCACACACCTCAGGAAAAAACCTTTGCTCCTTCCTCCTTTAAGAAAATCAATGAAAGAAAGGAAACCAATGATTGCCTGAAGTCTCCACCAGCCAGTGCCCACCTATACAGGCTGCACAAACAAAATTCTCCAATGGAATTCACAGAAATGAGGGCATTCAAGGACACAGCCCTGAAATTTCATGCACTGGGAATTTCTTCCACTTGAATGTAATGTTTGCATGTTTTTTCTTTTTTTTTTTTCTTTTCATTTTTAACAGCTGCTTGGGGTGTTTTGCATCTGTCTTGCTTCTTAGCACTTATTTTGATTTTATTTATTTATTTCTCTGGCTGTTCTTCTTGTGTTCAGTTTGTTTATTGCCATTTTGTGTGTTGTTCTCCCATTCAGGGTTTCATTTCTATCTTTACTTATTTGTGTCAGTAGAACTGTCCTTTCTGGATTTCCTTGTCTCACTCAATGGTTACACATTGCTGACACCTAAGTAATACTGCAATTTATTTTCTTTTTGCTTCATACCAACTTTCATACTTAGCTATCCATACCATTCACTTATCTAGGTCTGCAAAGAGTACTGTTTGTGAAGGACTGATTCATGCCTTGGGATTTGCTCAGTCTTCCATCCATCCATTCTATCCATGCCACATTAGCAGCCTTTGAGATAAACAGTCATTCCTTATCTTTGAATCTCAGACAGTAACACCATTTCTGTTAAAAATCGCATTAAGAAAGGAAAGTCATACATGCCTCTTGGCCACTGCTAAAGGGTCATAAATAAATGTTAAATAATTATTTGCATGAGGGAAATTTTAAAAAGTGTAGCTGCCCAAGTTGCATCAAGCATAACAAAACAAAAGCTGAATTGATGTATAAACAAGCACAGAAGAGATTGCATTTCAACTGTCTGTGGTCCTAAGCAATCCAGGAAATACAACAGTATTAATTAGCACTGAATTCCTGTATGTCATCACATAAATCAGTGATATGAGTGTCAGGGTATTTTCATAGTGGAGAAAAAAAAAAGAGAAAAAAATTAAAGTCATCCTGTATTGGTTACATTGCGTAATACTGAATTAACTATTAACTGAACTGAATTAACTGTAGACTTTTGGTGTCAGTCTAGGAAGACTGCAGGTTTCTCCAGGGCCACATGTCACTGTGTATTATATGAGCATGGCACCATGGAAACCTAGTGAGAGGAAAAGGTTGGCATATTTTGATTTTTTTCACTTTTGTTAAACAGTTCTGCCACTTCTGTAATAAAAACAATGACCAAAGAGGGTTGTGACTTACAGAAAATTTCCTTTTACAAAGGTGGTTTCACCAGAATGTGAGGTAGCCTTTCAGATAAATAAAGCATATCAGAAACCATTGGAGAAAAAAAAAATCAGATACACTTCTTCAATCTCAACTTTGAATACATTCATATTTATTAAACTGGAAAGTGTATCTACACTCCATGTGTAAGCACATATGAATACACGACAGAATGGTAGAGAAGGAAGGAAATACAGAGAATGGGCACAGGTTTGCTCTGCTCTGCTAAGCTGATATATTTGAGGTGACTAGAAAAATTTCTATGTAAATTGTCTCAAAAGAAGTGCAATAAAAAGTGCAGCTAAAGGTGGATGTGAAAGCAATGTGCTCGCTCTGCAGCGCTCCAGGAGGAGCCTGGTGGTGCAGGTCTGGCAGATCCATCCCATTCTGCACGTGAGGAAATGGGAGATGTGATGGGACCTTACAGGACTGTATTCCCAAATCTGTCTCTTACTTCTCTGAAAACCCTTCCTGTTCAAATTCTTTTTATTCCTGGTACAGGTGGTTCTTTTATTCTATTAATTTAAAGAAGTGAGAAGAGATTTGTGACAAGTTGAAAATACATGGTCTGAAATGTTTTATTACCAGTTGCTTCTCTTACTAAAATACACCTCCCAACAAATTAATTTTCTTCCAGTATGACTATATTTTTGTCTTGACTTCCATGAGCTGTTTTTCTAAAGCCCATTGAACCTTTTTCCTCTGACTTATTCCATATAACTTTTCCCAAACACAAAGACATTGTTATCTTTCTTAGTGAAAGAGCTGTGTGGAAAAACTAAGTTTCATTAATTTTATCTCAATTCAAGTTTACTTTTAAGAAATAGACTGCACAGATTCTTCTTTCTGTCCCCAAGGCTGAGCAGTAGCAAGATGTTTGGCTCTTTTGTTAAGAAACAGAAGTTGGACTTCCAGTTCCCAGACACTGATATCAGGAGCTGCAGAAAAGAGTGGAATTACATTTCATTGTGGTGGGCAACCTAATACTGTTCACACCTGGAAGAGGAGTACTGGGGACTAAAGAATGGGCATGAAAACAACTGGAAGGAGTCCTCTGAATCCTCAGTTAGTACCCTATAACAGTAGCGTCATAAGTTATTTATTGTCTTGATAATAAACTCAGGGATTGATTAGGACTACTCCCCATGAAAACGTAAATGTCCGTAACACGGTTTGCTTTAATTTTATTATTGTTGGTTGACGTACAAAATTCAAACAAATCATTCCAGTTAACTGCAGGAAAAACTCTTCAATTCAAGGGAGAGAAAGTTAAATCTCTTTTGAAAATTTCTCTGCAAAATAACGAAGAGGAAATTGTGTGTCCTGCTCAACCTTTCATCACACTAATACTTTTCATCTATCTGAATCATAGCCTCCTAATATAATACAGTGCAGAAATACTCACAGCCAAAGCCAATTTTCCAAAAACAGTCCTACAGTTATGGGTTGCCACTTATACTGTACTGATAAATTGTCAGAATTTTCTGGCATTTGCAGGTTTTGTGCAGTATTCCTAAACCAAATAAATATAATCCTCATGTTCTCTCCTTTCCCTTTCAAGTCTTTGAAAAAGACTTACATGAAGGTCAATTTTCTTTTCTATTACTAGTTATAGCTGAGCTCAAACAGAATATAATTATTAAATTAACTTTTTACTTGAAAAAAAAGTCAGGAAAAGCAAAGACCATCAATCATAAAGCAATTTCATTACAAGTACACCAGATTTCAGGCATCCAAGAAATCCCCAAATATTTAATTTTTCAATTCATGTGGCCCTTCATCCTTTCTGTTATACGAGTAACGAAATCTGATGAGATAAATCATGATGAAGGTATGGTGTTCTGCATTTAGAAACATGGACATTGCTGAATCTAAGTTGCACTACCTACAAGACATACATTTGAGAAAACAGTATTTGCTGGTGAAGAACCCTCACAATAAAAATGGTTAATGTCCCAGGGCCATCTTTTCCTATAAGGGCAGAAATTCCTTCCTTGGGGACATACTGCTTAGATAAAGACATCTGCTTCTCCTCAAATAGTGGTGAATATACACATTAAAGAAAATCAGTAATGAGGTAAACACCTAAGTTCAATTTCAGTCTATTCACAGCTTTATGGTTAATTCAAAAGATGAATATGTACAATGACAATCATCAAAAATCTGGATCACTTAAAGTGTCTGTTTCACTAGGTTTGCATTCAATTAACACAGAAATTAAATGAAGATCCAAATACATTACTTTCAAGAATAAAATGCACTCTAATATTGATTAATCACTGAATCACCAAGAGATTAAATTGAAAACATGAAAAATCTGGTGAAATAGGAAACCAAATTTCAGGAGCAGGAGGCAGGGCTCAGTATGTTTATGAATAGCTTCAGAATACCTGAACTAAATTTCAGCTTTCTTATTCAACGTGGCCTCACCTATTACAGAAGATAAACCACAGCTCAATAAAATCATCTGTATAAACTGTAGTTCAATCACACAGAAATAAACAGTTTATGGTAAAAGGATAAAAAACCAACCTGACTGCAAAGTTCAAGATTCATAACATCTCAGAGGAAACAAACTGAAAAGGATGTGAGAAGTGTTAGAATAAATCTGATTGAGGTAAAAAAATTCTCATTATTTTCATGACTTAGAAGGCCAGTTAACTATAGATGAAAATCTTTATAATAATTTCAGATTAGTCAAAACCTCATACTTTGGAAGGTTTGAAATCCAACTTCAGTTTATGTTATTCACTTTTACTTTACAAGAGCCAAGTGCTAAACCACTCCAAATGAATACCTTATGATTGCATCTGAGAAATCCTAATCCCAAAAAGGGTGAGATTTTTCAGCTCTTCAGAATTTATTAAGTAATCCCTCATTAAGTTTAGATCATGGAATGTATGTTTCACTGAAATAAAAGCATATTTGTTTTTGAAGGAAATACTGCTATGCATAACTTAATTATTCTTCCTTACAATGTTTTGTTGAAAGGCCCAGCCCCAGGGAAGTCTCATGTTAGTGCAGACCCTGCACAAGGAATTCGTGAAAAGGGCTGTGCTATCTGCACAAAGTTAGGAGTTTAAGACAAGGGGCAGCACATGGATCAGGGCAGATGAGAAGAGCAATGGAACAACAAGGCAATATCACATTGCAGAACTAGCAATTAGTAGTTAGTCCCAGCCTATCATTATCCCACTCTAAGTTAAATACTTTGTCAGCACTTGAATCTGAAGACATGATATGGAGAGCAGGGGATGTTCTCAAAAAGCCTCCACCAAGCATGAGGAAAGTATGAAGGGAACAAGGGGTGTTTTTTTGGAAAAGGGAACAAGGGATGTTTTTTGGAAAAGGTGAGGCTGGTGTTGACACTTCTGCATCAAAGAAATAGCAGACATTTTTTTTCAATTAGGAGACAGAAAAAAGCTCATGTGGGAGCTGAAAAAAACCCAGAGATACACAGCTCATGTATTATATCTAGAGGGAGATGCAACAAGGACAGCAGAAAGTGGCAGAGCAGTAAATCATGGGCAGCATCATTCCAAACAGACAGGAGCTGTGACTGCATCTGCCAGCTGAAAGGACATGGCAATAGTCAAGACACAAAACACCAAGCTGAGACAACAAACAAGGCTGCAGACTGGCAGAAAACATTATTAAAAGGGAGCTCAGGAGGAGTTCAGCTCAGAAGGAGTTCAGCTTAGACATAGCCAGAGACACAGAGATCTCCAGAGTTCAAAATGACCTTTGGTAACAAGCAGGTTGCTACAGTAACTATGAAAAGGAGTAGCTGGGATGTCCTAGGGGGAAGCAGGAGGAGATCAAGGTTTCTTTTCTGCTATATTGAAGTTGATGAGAAGATGGCAGAGAAAAATGTCATGATTTTATTCCAGACAGGGGAGGCACGGCTCTGACAAGGAAGGCAATAGCAATGTGACTGTGTTCATAGCACAAAGTTCTAATGAGAAGCTGACAGCATGAGCCTGCTCCTAAAAACCTTCAACTTTTACCCAAAGAAATGAAGAACAGAATGAAGAACACGAATATGTTTTAGTCTGAGTGATCTGTGTTCAACTTGTACCACACAATATAGGCAAAACCAACCAAACAACCAAAATATTAAAAACAGCACAAAGTTTCTCTGAACACTCTACCATTAACTACAAGTTTTGCATTTACAAATATGCAGTAAAAATTGCAAGACTTTTCCTAGAATAAGGTTTCCAATACAGTTTTATTTCTACTATTTGAAAGTTCTCATGTTACATTTTTTTCCTGGTGTTTTCTTTCCGTTTCTTAATTTATGTTACTTCTTTCTTCTCTCTGGGTAAAACTTCTAAAAAACCCTATTTTCTAATCTTCATAAGAGCTTCTTCTTAGTTAAATTGGTTTTTCAACATCAAAATGGGGTCTTATTACTGGACCCTTAAAACAAAAAGAAAGGTCTGCTTCAGACATAAGTCTTCTCTTGGAGAGGGAGGCATGCCAAAGACCTCATGAAGCCACCAGGGACTTTGCTATTGCTATTGATTGTACAAGGAAGGTTCACAGCAGGATATAACTCCAAGACAAATAGCAGGATAAATAAATAATGTCGCTGTTATTCTGCTGACATGATAGGAAATCTCTTCCCAGCAAATCTGTAAATGCCCATTCAGGAGCCCAGATGAAACCTCAGATAAACGCAACTGTCCTGAAGTTACTGCATCAAAGAATCAGTGGGGAAAGCTTATTACCATGTGACAGGCCATTCAGTCTACCCAGACACTCCATAAGGGCAATACATATGAAGACAAGCAAAAACCTTAGCAGTTTGCTCAGTTTAATTGATGACTCTGAAACAACCTTGGAAAAACTCTTCTATGAGAGTTACCATTGTTGGAAAATGTTTCATTTTCAAAATAGTTGTCATTGTTGGAAAATATTTCCTGGAATTCAAGCATTCAATTACTTAATTTTTCATAATTTATTTTTAAAGTGAAATCAAAGTGTAATAGAATTAAATGAACATAGGCCTTCAAGGCTGCCACAGCTTTTTCTTTGTTGACAGCTAAATCCTTGCCAGCACCCTACACTGAAAGTGCACTACCAGCTCCATTCATTTGAATTTGGGGCTCTGTGTTGCAGAGTTTTGTTGAATATTGGTAGAACAGAAGGTAGCAATGATTCACAGGGGGGATCTTATGCAGCAAAACATTAAGAAAGCAAAGGCAAGGAATCTGTTTCAATGTCAAACTGGAGCAAATGTGTCACAATCCATGGCTGATTGACATCACTTTGAAGGCAGTACACTCCTCGAAAAACCATGAATGTTTTCCAGATGGGCCCCCTAAGTTGTTGTGCAATTCAACTTTGTAGACACAAAGCTATACAGAGAAGATTGCAGCTTTTGAATCCTTAGAGCTACGGCTGAGTATCAATGAAAAGCCATTTTATGACCTACCTTGTCCATTAGGAGTAGACTCTATCTAGAGCACTTTTTTTTTTTTGCTTCCTACCATCCTGCTCTTCTCATTAGCTCTTCTTTATGAGGCTGAACTGAAATCAACGAACATATTTCATATCTAGATCTTTAGTTTCTTCACACTTCAGTTTTCATTAGGCCTAAAGTGTCTGTAATTTATTTTTCTATTCACAAGTACTTGATGCCTCTAAACTGTGTATTAAATGCAAATTCATATTCATGTGAAACTTTTGGTCTTATGAAGTGAATACACACAATATCCTGCAAACACTGCAGCCGTGCCTACTGTTTTTGGGAACTCCAGCAGCCAGAACATCCTCCCTGAGACTCAACTGCTGCTGCAGGCTAATGGTCCCTCCACTTCTTATCTTGCCAATATGGCACTCTTCAGTTAGTTACGTGGGAATTAAGAACGTACAGCACCCCTAAAGGCACATCTTAACTACACAGAAAAATGGGAAGGGACATGCAAATAAAGGAAATGAGAATTCCACTAAAAACAACAGTTTTGAAAACAACATCAGCAATGCCTTTTAACCTGCACACCTGAAGACTACAATAAACTTCCCAAGAAAGCACAAGAAACAAGGTTCTCACCCTAGGACAGGATGAAGAAAGGGTGTCTAATGCACTGCACAGAATGTGTATATGCTGAGTGAACTATCAGGTATGCCACCAGCACAGCATGTAAAGGCAGCTGCTCCATCTGTGCAAAATCTTCCCTCTATCAAGTTTCCACTTCAGCTGAAATGTCAGAAATTGTTGTCTAGGGAGAAAAAAGCAGAATGTGCACCAAAGATGAAAACCATCCAGGCATAAGCACATCAAGATGCCACTGTGGAGTAAAAAAAAACCAAGGAAAAAGGATTGGCTGATTTACATCAGAAAAAGAGGTATGTTTGCAAAGCCAGCATGCTTTAATATTTAAAGATGTATCACACATCAATAGCCTGTGATTACCTCATTCTGAATTACTGTATCCTATTGCGGCTGCAGTAAGGGAGAAAAGACATTCTTGATTTCTCAATATTAGAAAGGGGAACTATGGCATAAATTTGCATGTTGCCTTTCCATCTATGTGCAGTTCTGTGCAGTATTTAAAATTGCACTGCTTAGGGAATATCTTCACAGTTTTGAAATCATATTTAGCAGAACACTTAAATACATTTACACTAAATAAAAAATGGGATAGTGGTGACAGAGTGTATCTAGCCACCCTGAACTCCAAAATGAAAATCTGTATTTGACAGAATAAAAACCATATTAAAACAGTCTGTAGCTATTATTTGCTACACTGCCCTCAAGAGAGGGAAAATTATTTATTCCTGTTGATGATTAGGCATATGGTCCTGTTAACTGCATTTACCTTGATTGGTGTTCAAGATGTATATTTTCTTCCTCTCATTAAAAGTATTTATATTTCTGTATTTCCAACAGTTCCCAAATGTTCATAAAAGGGGGGTTGGAGAGGGTAGGGGTGGAGAAGACCAGCACAATAAAACGTCATTTAGTTTAAAATTTCCAATATTTGAGATTGGAAATGGTCTTGAACAGGGCAAAGCCCTTCATTCCAATGGGCTCTATCACAGTCCATCATTGCTAATGCCATATGATAACACCATTCCAAATTACTGCGTTGAACTCTAAGCATTTTTTCCACTATTTTTCAGAGCTGAAAACAACCTCTTCCAAGTGTGCTCACTGCTACAATTTTACCTTGACATGCTGGATTTACATCTAGAGACTCTGGCCACAGGTGTAGCAGGAAGATGGAAAGCCCAGATCCTCATGCTTGCTCTCTGTTCCCCTATATCCAGACCCTGGCAGCACCACAAGGTGGTGAGATGAGAGCAAAATAGTTTGGCTTTAGTGCAACTACTTTGAAGCCTTTAGCATTGATCTGAATGAGAATTCCCAGCAAACAAGACCCTTCTGAAAAGGTCTAGCATGAGTCAAGGCTGGCAGCACATTCTCATCTCTCCTTCATCACAAAGTAGCAATTAATGTCTTCCACTCTATGGCTGAGATCAACTTCTGTGTTCTCTTTGCCAGTAGAGGTTCTTGGCATTTCTTAAGGGCACTTACAATTCCTCCCAGCAGTTGTATTCTACCCAAAGCTCCCTGTTTGAGGTGGAAGGCTGCTGTGCAAAGGTCAGTTATTTTCAGCTCTTCTTTCCCATTCATTTGAAAAGGCAGCTTTATAACTGATGAGCCTTTTAGGTTTTTGGCAGGTAATGTCCTTCCATAGTCCACTACTTTAACAAAAACATGATTACAACACAGCTGGTTTTCTCTAAGGCTCTGGTAGATTTCTAGCCCTATGTTAAGTCTAAAATGTTAAAAAATCTGATTTTCATTCATAGTTATTTAAATGTTCCGTTTCTTTCCAGCAGCTTTGCTACCCTAACGCTGTATGTAATCAATGCTGCAGTTGGTCATTCCCTGTTTGAGCTCTCCCTTGGTCCACACAGCACTGTTTGCACAGATGAATTCTACCATTCTGTTGATGCTTTTTCTTACAAAATCACTGTTCAGCTTCTCATTTTTGAGAATATTTGTTTTAATATGATTTCTGTCCTTGTCTAAACAGCTACTTTTGTTAGCTTAGCCTCATACTTCTTGGATGTGTTTTTTGTAGTGATGTTTGCATTATTAAATCAATAATAATGCCACAGCACATAAAGATGTTTGCTAGTATCACCTTGAGCTGTTTTGTTCCTTAGTTGTTCAACTCAGAGAATGTTTTGTACCTCTGTGTGCAGCCATGAGTAAGGCTGAAAGTTGTTCTGCAAGATCCTCATCCTCAAACTTTGTCAAAGTCTTTGACAACCAAGGGAATAAGAGGAGCCTGTTCCTTCATAGACTCCCCTGCAAGGAGATTGCAAGTCTGTAAGACTTCTCTAAGACACATAACACAACTATCAACAGCACTAAGCCTGTTCCTTGTTTTGCAGTGTCCCTTTCCTTCTCTGACACTGCAGAAGCCTCACCATCTTCCCAGGTCATATTCAGGAAAATCATTCTGTCAGAGTAGTCAAAATAGAATTCTAACATTTTCACTATTGAGGAAAGATCTCTTTTTCCCAGGCGTCATCACACAATTCCCTCAGTGGCATTAAACTGGTGCTGTCAGCTTTTCTGATGGAATTTCACAAATTTTCATCTCCCTTGAGTTTTTGAGCCTCTTGCACCTTGCGTCAATACCAGGTTCATGGCTTCCAGCTTTCACTACTGATCGGCACAAGGGCTGTCCACAGGAAAGACTTCTTTGAAGTGATCCATACATCTGATTTCCCTTCTGTATTAGCTATGAATAATTTTTCCTCTTTTCTCTTTGTTCGGCACATTTCCCCCATTTACTCCCCTACAAATCTTTTCACTAGTGGTTTAGCTTCTGCTACTCCTTCTGTGCCTTCTTCCAGATTTTTTTGTGTTCTTATCGTTTTGGAGTTCTTCCTTCTCTTGGCAATGGGCCACCTTTTCTGCCTGTGACTTTCTCCAGTTACGACTCTTGCAGTTAAATAACATTACTGCTGAGCTGATCTCAGGGCTGCTGAGTCACTTTCACCTGTGTTTGACAAAGCCTCAAAAGAATTCCACAGCACTGATCAAAGCTTTGTCACAGTATCTTTTTGCCATTGCATTCTGCTCTTTTGGCCAATTCCGACGACTGCTGAAGTCACTATTGTGCACTTACATTTACAGGTTAGCAATGGTCATATTGCTCAGTGGTACCAGTAGTTTGGATCAACTGTATTTTGGAAGAACAAGTTGAATTTTGTTCTGTCACCTATCAAATGTGCAAATCTACATGAGTAATTACAAAGTTTTCAAGAAGAGACATGAAATCTAACTTAATGACGCTTTGCCAAGAGAATAAAAGATATTCTGGTTTAGAATCTAGTGTCCTACCTCACTTCATGGCCTGTGCTGCATTATTAAAGAAGCACACAGTGATCCTTCCTGATCTATCCTCCTAGTTTCCAACAATAAAATTATGACCTTGAAGCACCAGATATTTCACCAAAACCGCTGTGTTTAAACATCCAAAAATATAAAAACATATATAGAAAGATATATATGTATATATACAGAGAAATATCTTCCATGATTCCTTCCTATCTGAATTGCTTTATAGTTTGGGATCTGTAACATTCTTTGCCAGTGAGTGACATAAAGCAACTAAAAGTTTTGTAATGCAACTACTTCTTTTTTTAAAGACATTTGAGAGATTCCTTGAACATTTGAGAGATCCCTTGATCCTTAAACCCTCTAGTGATACCCCCAAGCCACACCTTGGTTACCTATAAATAGTGCAGCTCACCTAGACCCTTGAGACCAAAATTTTAAGAGCTTTTGGTGGCAGACCTTGGAAAAAGTGCTCTCATATCCACATGCTCAAAATCCTCCTTCACAGAGCTACAAATACATTTGTAGGGCATCACATTCTCACAAAAGCCCACTTCCCACATTTGCCCATAGACCCAGAAGTTTTGTTATTTATTACCATTACTCTGAATTTCCATGTGTGAAAGTCCATTGCTCCTCTACTGCTCTTAATGTAAACTTATTGCACAATAAATAGTTTGGCAGTTTTCTAGATAGAAGTCTGAAGAGGATTCTTCAGAGGAACCTTAAGAAGTTCTAGAAGATGAGACTTAAAACTTCAGAGATTTGTAGAAGTCCCTCCAAAGAGAAGCCTGGCTTTTAAAAGCCAGTCTTCTGGCTTGCTATAGGCTTTGCCTATTTATTACCATTCATTTTGTCAAGATCTGAGTGGGAATTCACAAGCTGGTATTTACCAGGTACTCTGTAGAGTCTTATTATTATGGCCTAGGTGAGTAATAATGATCTGTCAAAATGAAAGGTGTATTATCACATTTTGTCAGTAACACTTGGCAGTAATTGTCAAAAAGGTCTCTGTTCTCATGGCTGTGCTCTGTGGCAGTGCAGGGCTCCATCTTTCACCTGTGGTTGGGCTTTCAGCAACTGCCTTGGATCTCACATATATTCCACACTGTTGACAAAACCAGGCTGTGGCAATTTTCCACTGTAAGCATTTCTTGGTCATAAAAAGTAAAACCAGTGTGATCTGAATAGCTGAGATATTTCTTCACTTCCCTAAAATACTTACGATCTCTCTCTGCTCTTACTGATACATGATCTTTTTTAGGACAAAAAATGTCTTGTCACTTCCATCATAAGCTGAAGGATGCTTATGATGGAAATGACAAGACAATTATGGACCTTTATCATTCTTTTTGTGAATTATTATATATCACTGCTGAGATGCCTGGGGTTTTTCTTTCCCAGTGCTTTCTGTTGGCAGACCTTAACTTTTCAGGACCTTAGTTTTTTGAAGGCAGTAATTACCAGGAGTCCCCATGAAGCACAAGCATTGAGAAGTCTTCTGTAGTCACTTTTACTAAAGAGGTAATTTGATCCCATTTACCTTCTGATTTTACTGATCAACAGACGGATCAAAATGTCATGTATCTTCATTCCTTTCAGCACTGAAAGGGCTTTAATTTAACATCTTTTATTTTCAACCCCCATCTTTTGCTCCCTTGAACACTTTGAAGTTTGCTTCTTGATATAGTAGCAGTATGCTGTTCTTTCTGTTAAAATGTTGCATTAAAACTATTTTTTGCAACCATTTGAATATTGTAGTGCTACACGTGGGAGAGAATCGAAAGATATGCTCTTCTCCGACTCCCACACAGCACAATGGAAATGAGCAGTTTAACACAGCAACTTTAATCACAGACATATATACTAACCTAATTGTGGTTTGCTTCACTAACAGTTGGAAATTCTCAAAAGGGCAGATATTTTGAATATACTTCAATATGTGTTCTTTCATTTTCATGATTTTACCTCCTTGGTAGAGAATACATAGTAAGCTAGTAGTTTTCTTCCTTCGCTCCAAATTTCTGTCATTTCCCAATGTAACCAGCAGTTTTCTTATGCAAATACTCATTGTTCTCAGTATGTTTGCCCTTCATACCACTTCTCATGTCATGGTAAACACACAAGATCTTTTTCACGCTGTACCAACAAGATAAAAAACACTAAAGGAATATCCAAGAAAAACTCAACTGAATGACATGAAAAGCAATGAAAAATCCATCAGTTTCCATTCCTTGAAAACATCAATCATAATGGAAAGGTTTGTTAATCACCATATTATTTATTTTGTCTCATTTCCTTCCCTTTTCCTTGTGAGATACACATTTAAAGAAAAGTTAACTTTCCTGTAAGGTACCAAAACTGTGACTGAATCCATCTCTGGTCAACTGAATGAAAGGCAATGTCGCAAAGGCATACTTTTTCTTTCAGGGAGAAAGAAAAAGAATGCTTTGTTTTATGACTGATTCTTACTCATTCATATGTCATGATTACCAATGGTAAGAGGAGATCTGGAAAAAAAAAAGCACAAACTTTTTCCTAATGACTGAAAAACACTTCAGAGACAACAAAAGATGTGTATATGCTGCTTCAGTATTGCTTTGGCATTAAAGATTGAGATTCCATGTGTTTCTTTATTCATAGACTACTTTGGAAAACCAACTAACCATCACAAATGTAAAAATGTGCTATTCATCACTAGCAGGTTTTGTGAAATAGAAGATTTCTGTGTTATGTCTAATAAAGATACATCTTTTTATTGTAGCAGATATCTATATGAGAACATATGCAAGTGTACAAGTGCAAAAGTGAAAACTATTTCGCAACTTGCTTGTGAGAAAATATAAATATTGCCTATAAAACAATCAATATTGTGGTGTGTGAAAAAGAAATAAAGCCCAGCTTGCAGTACCTGAATATCATTTTCTAAGTCTAGAAATAGTTTTCACTCACAAGAAATTCTCGTCATGATGTTGTTTATGACATTAAAAGTGAGTAACATTAACAAATTAAAATCTCACAAAATCAGAATGAAATTCTTCTGCGAAGTTAATGTCAAGCAACTAAACAGATGGCTACAACAAACTTTTCATAACAAAAAAACTTTATGAATACAATTAAGTCTGTAATTTGAATCATTTACTATAATATCATTAAATACAAAGACACTGTCAGAAACAGAAGAGAGAAAAAAAAAGGAATGTTATTGCTCATTCTGTGATTTCCTGGCAGGATATTAAAATCTTTCAAAATGAGCCACGCATTTGTAACACAGACACTGCAGGATCAGGAAGACTGTGGGATCAAGTGTTCCAAAAACCAAAATGGAAATACTTATCTAGGTATAGAAAGTGGATGAAGCTAGTAATTTCAATAATGGAGCATACTGTGTGCACACCTATGTTTCCCAAATATAGGTAGCGAATATATGCCATCTTCAGTTAATTTATTTCAAATAAATTTGAAGTTTCAGAGAATATTCTGCATTTATTGAGGCAACAGTAAGATTCCAAAAGATGTTACCAGATTTTCAGTGACATAAAAGCAGAAAGTTCATTAGCTTAGTACATAAATGCTACATCAGCAATTTACAGATACTCCTTAGTATACTCTTGCTTTAGTGAAAAAATAATAATCTTTAACCATAGAATCACATTTAAGCTCTCTAGGAACTAGAATTATTCAGAAAGATTTCTCTTTGCCATAACTGTTTTCCAGCTAGTCTCTCAAATATATTGAAACCAAACATGATTCCCAGTAGTGGTAATGCAGAGACTTTCATGATCCCAAGTTTCGAAAAAACCCCATTCCCTTTAGATATGTGCATAATTAATTGGCCCGATTTTCCAAAATTACTTAATAGTTTCCTTGATTTTTACTGAACATCTATAAATGCAAGCATATTTCACTGGAAGACACAAATTTCTCAGCTTTTTTTTTTTCTTCTTCTTTCCTAAAACCACATAAACAATTCAGGAAAACACTCCTGTTTGGAAATCCCATCCTCCCCTTGAACTGCGCTCCTTGCCTGAGAAACTGTCACAGACATATTTTCTGAAAAATACTTTTGCTAGGATTTTTCTCCTGAGAAGCTTCGAGGCCTAGAAATTAGATGTAAACAATAATTATCTGCTGCTGTGGAATGCAATAGGTGCATCTTTACTGGTCTCATGTGGTTGTTTTTAATTAATGCCCAATCACAGTGAGCTGGCTCGGACTCTCTGGTCAGTCACAAGATTTTATTATCACTCTTTCTTTTCTATTCCTTGCTAGCCTTCTGATGAAATCCTTTCTTCTACTTTTTTAGTATAGTTTTGATATATCATTTTCTTTTAGTATAATATACATCATAAAATAATAAATCAGCCTTCTGAAACATGGAGTCAAGATTCTCATCTCTTCCCTCGTCCTGGGACCCCCGCCAACACCACCACAACAGACTCTCAAAATGGGAAGCTGTAGAACCAAGATGAACGAGCATATACTGCACAGTGAGGAGGAGAACACCCAAATAAAACCCAGGGGTTTACCTTGGCCTTGCGGAAGTGGTAGACCACCAGCATGCTGATGAAGTCCAGCAGCATGCAGAGCGTCTGGAAGGAGATGATAGCCAGCCGTAGATACTTGTCCTCCTGTGCATAGCAGGGAGTATCATCTGTGCAGAAAGAACATCCTTCTCTGCAGGGTAGGCAGGTGTAGACTTCCTCTGACAATTCACCACCAGAAAAGCGATTTTCTGCATCCTTTCCTGAAAGTATCAGAAGAGACAGGGGAGACACCTTTAGTTGTAGGGGATGGGGAGTTCATCACCAGTCCTCGGCTGGGCTTCCTTTCCCTCCCATTCTCTCTCAATAGGTTACAAAATAGCTTGCCCAGTGCTGCTTTTCTTACTGAACCATCCTTCGTAACATTCAGAAAACACAGACCAATGAGGGAAAGTGAGCTTACTAAATATCAAATGCTTTCCTGTTATATTTAAAGTGAGCTAAACTGGCACAGGAAATTCTATGAAGAATTTTGAATGGGGAAAAAATTACATTAAATATTTGGGAATAAGGAATGGATTTTACACAGACAGATGAAGGGCAGACCCATTAACTACCTAATGTTCATCAGAGTACAAGCTCTGATCCCATTTCAGATTGTTCCTCAATTTTATAAAAATGCTATTGAGTGAATTAATGAGCTTCAAATTAGATGAAAACCTTCTTAATTAACATTTACTCAACAGGCTGTTGCATGATGGCACTACTCTGTCCCCAAAGCAAAACCAGTGCACTTAGTCTAAGTATAGTTTTCTATTGTTCACACAAGCATACCTAGACACACCAATTTTGTCTAGGAAAATCAATTACTCTTGAGCTGACATCTTATCCATCAATGTGAACCCATCAAGAGCACACAAAGAAGGATTCCTAATTTTTCTGATCTATGACATTTGCCCATAAACCCTTGTAAGGCTGCTTACCCTACAGGCCATGAATAGAATTAAAAGGTGAAAGAGAAAGGGGTGGGGAGGGGGAAAGAGAATTGTTATTAAAAGGGAAAAAAGAATTTGTTGAAAATGTTTGTTATAGGCAAGACAGCCTTAGGAGCTCACAGAAACAACAAAGTGCGGCTGAAGCCAAATCAATGGGTGTGTTATAATGTGTGATAACTCCTCTCACTTTTCACAATTCTAGAGAACTGCTTCAATTTCTTTGATCAAAATTCTCCTTCTCTGTCAGGGAAAGTAGTAAATCACGCATTGCTGAGTCCTTCAAGAGACAATCTATCCCACCTATGCTGAACATACACATGGGCTTATGCAACTCTTTTCAGACTTTTAGCTTGAAGCAATTGAAGCAGAAGGTTTTCTACAAGGGTAATTACTTCTTGCTTTCTCAAATCCATGTCCAAATGTGCATGAGCACACATCTGCTGCCAGGCAAAGCCTGGGAAAGGGACAGAGGCCACACTCCCTGTCTTCAGTGTAATATGCTTCCCTCCCACATCCCAGAGTGAGTAGAGAACAGGATGGTATTTCTCACGCAGTTCGTGAATTTCTCCTCGGAGCTTTATTCTGACCTAAGATGTCAGAAACCTGAATATAGCAGAGTAGTGCTGACTCATGTTGCAAGTCAGTTTTCTAGACACAAAGAGTCAGCAAGAAAAGATCTTGTGCTGTTTTGACCCAGACTGCTTGAGGTAGGGATGGAAGTCTTGGAAAACAACCATGCTTGGGCATATCAAGCAGATGGAGAACCTCTAAGGAACACTAATGTTGAAGATAGTCTAGAACTGGAACTTCTCTTCAGAGCACACACCCATGGACCTCAGCCCATCATCATTCCAACAGGTTTAGCAGAAACCACCTTCTCCAAATCTAACATCAGATCCCTGTTTTCTTAATTACAGCCAGAGCAACAGACCCACACTGTCCTCTGCCAGAGACAGAAGTCACAGTCTCTCACTTCCCATCTCCATATCCAAACCAAGAGTGCATTCCCTACTGTCTAAGTTTTCCACTTCATTTCCTCAACATTTAAGGTCATGTCACCCTTTCAACCACATACCTGTTTCTTTATCATTTCTGTAGCTGCCCTTCAATTAGCCCATCTCTTTAAAACCTCACATTTCTGAGCCCCGTAAGCCATTTGTTAATATATTTTATTGTGTCAACTAAATAAATTATTTGCAGTATAAAAACTTACACACAGAAAAATATAGTTCAAGACCCACAGCTATGAGACTACTTGTCACAAATATTATATGAATATGGCTTGATAATTTAGCATGATTTTAAACTTGATGCACTTTATTTCTGAAATGTTGAACCTTGAAAGTCATTGCAAATACAGTATATTCCATTTTATCAAACAGTTTCTTATCAGAATCATATGTGGGAGTGTCTTCATGTGGATGCTCATCACATACTACAGGGATAACAGTTAAATAAACAGTTGCATGTTGAAGTGAATATCCCACAGATATGACTTCATAACACAACAGCAAACTTTTGTTTAGCTGCGTCTGGTGTCATGTTTAAGAGTGGGATGGGCTGCACAGGGAGGTGCTGGAGTCACCATCCCTGGAGGAGTTTAAGGAAAGACTGGATGTGGCACTCAGTGCCATGGTCTAGCCTATGGCAGTGTTTGGTCTTGGGCGGACTCAGTGATCTCAGAGGTCTTTTCTGTGCTTCTGTGGTATGGTGTGTTGTATACAAAGGAAGATCACTGATGCACATCTTCTGCACTGGCTGCATCACCAGCCAGGACTGATTTTTCTATGAGTATCTTTTGACAATCAGATGGAGGTGGAGGTGTCTGAGGAGCAACTGGATGTGGCACTCAGTGCTCTGGTCTGGTTAACAAGGTCTGGATTGCTCACAGGTTGGACTTGGTGATCTTAGAGGTCTTTTCCAACCTACTACATTCCGTGATTCCATGTGATTGCTCCTTATAGCTAATAAAAGAAAGATCAAAAAAATTGGATCTACAATAAATTTCCCATAATGCAATGAGGAACAATTAACAATTCCTGTGTGTTTGGAGTTTTTTTTTTTCCTTCTTGACAAAAAGAAATAACTTTTTTCAGCCCTTCTGAAATAAATTACTGGGGAAGAACTGTTCACTATGTATACCACTGACATGGATCTTGTCCACCCACACCCTTGCCATGACTATTTGTCTCAGGGCACAGCTGCCCAATGCATAGCTGAACATTTCTGCCCTTTTTTCTGGTCCTGTCCCCTCACCAGAGTCAATGTAACATCAGTTCAAGACCAGACAGCCCAAGCCAAGCCTGGAGTGCCTCTAACAGAACTGCTAGGCATTTCATGGTGCCTTGTCCTATCTCAGCAGCTGTTTAGGATTACATGTTTCCTGCAGTGAATAAAAACAATTTTTCCTCCTCAAAAGATGACAAAAGATTCTAGACACAGTAAGGTAGATGGACAAGAAGTAATTTTTGCTTTGTGTAAGGCAGTAGCAGTTTCAGCACTGTCACAATGAGATGGAAGCAAACACTGTGCTGCAGAAGTTAAAGCTGAAAATGAGGAAGGTGTAAAAAAAGAAAGGAGAACAGAAATAAAACAAGGTAACCAAAAAATAAAAAGGATAAAAAGGAAGGAGAAAAGAACCAAGCAAAGTAGGTAGAAAGCAGGAATAGGGCACAAATGAAAATGAAGTATATAAAATAAAACAAAAAGCTTAAATGTTTCAGCTATTTCCACTCCACCATATTTTTTCCTAGCTCTTCTCTCTTCTATCCCAGTCTTATTTTTCTGTCTGATTGGCCCATCTGCTTTTGAAATGCTCTCCTGAGGGTAGCTCTTCATCAGCTTCAGTTCTCCTAAGGACACTTTGCCACGCAAGGGGTGCCTCAGCAGCTGTGACATTGCCAGCTGAGACCTTCCTGCAGAGTGAGAATGGCACCACAGACTGCTGAGAGCCAGGGCAGGGACTGCCTTGTCCCAAACCAAATCATCCTGCACTCCAGTCAGAACTCAGCACATGAACACAGAAAGCACAGTGCATGCTGAGCACTGAGCAGAACAAAAGACTGATTTTTCTCCTGTTCTATAATAGAGTAAATTAGGAACACTGCAGTCACATCAGGGATGTTGCAGTAACTTGGTGAGAATGTAACTGGACCTCTTGGAACCAAAACGTGGTCATCAGCCATGGTCATAAGCCTCACCCCAGAAAGGGATCACTGAAGTCAGTGACAACCTTCATATGGGGAAGTATCTGCACATGCAGGTTCTGTCGAAGAAACAAAGCCAAAGGGCAGGTGCAAAAAATGAAAATTCCTGTTGAACTGGAAACTCCTCTTGGAAATTTTTATGTGATCATGGCAGTGTTAGAGACAGCAAACTCCCATATTCAGACAAAAGAGCCACTTCTGTTGCAAGCAGGGCAGGTTCCACATCCAAACAGCAAGAGCTGGGAATTTCTGCAGTATATGGATGATGCATTGCTAAAGGGCAAACTTCAAGGCTGAGCAAAGCACCATTGCTCTGCTAAAGACTTTTCAATGCAAACCTGATTACCCCATAAGGCAGAGAATAGAAGTGCTTTAGAGAAGGGTGTTACAGGAATGTTAAAATATAAGTAATCATCAGTTAGTTATTCTAGCTATACTAATAGTGCTACCTAAAAATGAGCCATTAGGAGAAAGTGCATAACCACGTACTCAAGTACTTACAGATTAATACAATCTATGTAAATGAAATGTGTTTTTTTCTAAAATAAATGTCCAACCTCAAAAGACACCCTGGAAGCATGGTAATAACTTTGTTCCCTTCTAGGTCCCCATTAACACATGCAGAAAAACCAGAAAGGTTTTACATATTTTGGCACCATCAGTTCTGTAGAATGAACGCAGACTTGGGAGGGAAATGCCCACCTATCTGGCTTCTTATTCAGTAAGAGAACAGCCTGAATTCCAGCTGTACCCCTGTCCCACACACTCTTTGGGGAACCTGCAACATGTGCAGCCTTCCTGGGAGCAGCAACACCATGCTGCTTTAAGACAAGAAAACAATTTGCAGAATCTTTCTGATTTGCAGAATCTTTCCTACACAGGACACTGTTTATGTCACATTGCAGGTTCCCACAGAGCCAACCAGTAAACTGTGTGGAGTGTTCAACATCTCTGCAAAGCTGTTTTATAGAGTTATCTTTCAGACTCAAACCAAAACTTTAATCTGGGCTGAAAGCAGAACCTTTCCCCCACCCAAAAACTGGACACTTCAGACACATTGTGAAACTGCAGTTATCCATATTTTGCTGTGGCACAAAATCCCAGCATCACTGAGAAATGCTCCCATTTCAGGACACAATACACTCCAATTTTTCAATTGAGCGAAGTACAAAGCTGGTCTTTTTTTTCTATCTATCTCCTTTCTGGTATCTTGAGACCTGCAAATCTTTGCTGCCTCTTTATTTTCTTCCACTAGGAATATTTTCTAAATGATTAACATTTCTATTCAGTTTCATCTCTTTCATCCTCAGATTTCACCAACCTAGCTCCACAAAGAGGTCTCCAGGTCAGACAGTTTCTGTCAAAATTGCTTGCAGAATTTGTATCTAGAATTCCTATGTTAACATCACTTTGAACTACCAAATACATACTACAGCCATTTTAGCCGTGTCATTTTTTCCTCTTTTCTTTTTACAGAATGCAGCTGTGTGACAGGGCCAAGTTTCCTTCGAACCACAGGCTTTTCTCATTATTTTAGTAATTTCCACTCTCACTGTTCACTTTTTGAAATCATCTATACAACTTGGCAGATGGAGCTGCATCTGGACGAATTAAAAAAGTTCTTCATTACAGTTTCAAAACTTGGGTTACCTCACAGCAACAAAGGCTCAAATCAAACTGGCCCCCTACATCCTACAATATCAGCATTGACAAACCTCTTTTGGACAAATTTCACTTTATGAGGAGCTGAACAGCCATTTTAAGGTTCTTCATTCTGTAGTAGATGGAGAAAAGATGGAGGTATTGTTTTCCATCTAAAGACAAATTACTCTCCAGAGGAGCCATGCTCTAGATGCTGACAACACTTGAAACCTAGGTGACTAATACATACCAAGCATATATATTTTGCACAACTGATATGAAATAAAGTTAATCTCATCCCTAATAATCAATGTTGTTTTGATCCCTAGCCACATTTTTGTGTGTGCTCTATGGCAGTTGGTATGAAGTCTTCTTTATATGCTGTCTCATGGAATTAAATCCTAATTCCACCAGAAATCATTGCACTTTAGGAAGAACCAAACATCCTCCTTACTCTAGCAACAGATTCACACAGCCCAGAGAAACAGCACTATCACAAGGCTGCCTTCTGCAACACTTTACCCTATGAAAAGACAAGGGAAACACTCAGCAGATAAACTGTTGAACAAACTGTGTTATTTATTCTACAAATATGCATAGGAGACATTATCTCCCATATATATATATATATATATATATGTATGTATGTATGTATGTAAATTAAGTGATGATTAGTACTAGAGGTATTTCTCTTGGGAAACAGAAGCAGCTGTTTTCACACAAAGCAGGAGATAACAGACACAGTCCTGGACCAAGCTCAGTGAAAGTCACTCACTGCCATTCCCTGGATATCTCACACAAACTGATCTCACAGTGTGGGCTGATGACATGAACCTCTGGCTAAAGGACAGTGCAAAGAAGCTGGGCATAAGATGAACCTGAAAGCAGGAGGCAGAGAAGGATGTCTGCTACACCCCCAAGCAGCAGCTTTGCTCCTGTGACTGCAGCCGGAGCTCTACCAGTACAACTGCAACAATTTCAGCACAAAATCCATACAGATATTTGGTCACATGATGACAGTAACAGACATCAGCTTTGGGCATGCAGTTTGTCTGTCTTTCCTAACATCACCCAAGTTCTGCTTGTCCTGTTGTGGGCAATTCAGTCTAAGAGCCATACAATGTATGTCCTGGGCATGTTATCCATACATGCAGCCAAACAGACTCCCAGGCTTGAACCATCTCTATTACCTCATCAGCATGTATTAGAGTTTGGATGCTCCTTTGAGTTCTCCTTTGCAAATGAAGTAAAATGAAAACAATTAAAGCCTGCACAAAGCTAGAGGCTAGGGCATTCTAATTTCCTCTGGCTAAACAGAAAATGAGTAGATTAATTTCCAGAATACTTGTGCATGAGCACAGATGCCAGAAATCTCTATTTCCCCTTAGCAAGGCTTCTTTTCATGTTTTTTAATTTATTTACAAATCAAATATTCTTCAAGTGGGTATGTTTTACAGGATCCTCAAGAGTATTGTGAATGACAAACCAAAGGGCTAGAACTCCTTAAGTGATTATATAATCTGAGACTTGCCAGCCACTGGGATTTTACTGTATAACCCTGACGAGGATAAAAAGCAGCCCTGCATTATTAATGCTAGCTCCGTGTTCTTTTTTTTTAACTCAAGTAAAGGCACTTACTCTGAAAGCTGTTCACTGAGAAGATGTTGGGATGATAGAATCCAGCCTTGCAAATACATTTGTAGGCTCCAAGCACAAATCCAAGGCCTTTAATTGGCATGCACTGTGAGAAAGGAAAAAAAGAAAAGTCATGCAGATGATCACACAACTGTATACTCAGATGTACATTCAAGCATAAAAACATTACAAGATACTCTGCACAGACTTCTAAGAACAAATAGGCACTCCTTCCAGACTGACAGTATTTCCTCAGCAGCTTTTCCCATAGTCATATATCACTCCAGCTTTTTTGCCTTGTTGTTCATCTCCAACAAACAGCAAAGACAGCTACAATCAAGCCTGTCCCACTGATAAACTGACCAAGTGACAAATTTGACTCTGGCACGTTTGATCGAGGCAGGACATTAGACAGCTGTAGCTTTTTTTCTGAAGGGTTTCCAGTACTTTTCCCCAGCACAGCAGGTGGGTTTCAGACAGCTGGAGCTCATACTATGTGAGGAAGAACATGAACACCTGCAGCTAAGCCCCAGCCTTCTGCGGGCAGCACATGCTGGTGCCTCCACAACAGCAAAGTGGAGCTAGCCCAGCTAAGGAAAAGACAACTACTTGTTAGAGAAAATGGTTGCAGACATAAATCTGACCTGGCTGAAAGAGAATAAATCTATGCCAACAGGAGCCCCCTACTTTTAAAATATCTTGTAATTTTTTGAGGTAGCAATATGTGAATCAAGTTTCGTTTAAACTCTTTCACTCTTGCAAGTCTCACTCTTGCTTGGTTTTGACATCAGGTCAGCCACAGAAAATTTATTTCTATGACAGAACATCTACTGTCAGACAATTTCTGTACATCAAATGGACTTTGCCTAGTATAGAGGGAAGAAACAGTCCAGCAACATAAAGGTAGAAACACTTGTAAAATGATGATTCCCAGTACAGTTCATTTCACTTCATCAGATGAAAGTAGACTACCAGACTAGATGCCTTTCCCATACCTATAGCGTAGCTGTACCATGAATATGAGCCAGACACTAGCAGCTCCTCAGTGACCAATTGAATGATTTAACTAAAACAGCCTCTGTCTTCTCACCTCCATATTTTTCACTTGTTTGTGACTGTCTATGACTTTAGGATATGCTTCAATATCTGCCTGTGAGCGGGAGGAAGATGCAGAGGGCAGGACTCAGTAAAAAATGCCTGAGTTTAAAAAAATCAAATGTTCACCAAGAGAGGACAGCCTGCACTGTAGACACTCTAGAAAAACTCAGGAAAAAAAAAAGTTAAAATTTTCTTAATATCTCAAATCTCAGCTTTGTCAAATAATTCTGCCTGATGTTAGGGAAGCCACTATGGCACCATCTCTCCTCGCACCCTTTGCCAATCTGATGGCAGTGCTGTTAGAAACAATTAGCAAGTAGGAAACTGGCATGCAAGGACACTGAAAATTCATTCAGCCTTTGTATAAGAATGAAAGGAAAAAAAAAAAGGAAAGAGAGGGCCCAATTTTTTTTTTCACAGTTTATCTTCACCCTGCAGAAACGTGACTGTTGAAAGGGTGGAGAACAGGACAAATTGAAGTGGAATGAGTGTGTGTGCAAGTCTGATGACAGCCAAACTTCCTTAACCAACACAGAAAGGTAGTTAAAGTAGTAAAAATACTTTTCCAGATAAACATTCTCTTCTGTGTTCTGGCTTCTTGCTTTGTAAGATGAAGGTACATGCTGCTGTAGAGACTGCATTCTCTTTTTGAAGAAAAGAAAGAAAAGAAGTAGCTCCCACTGTATTATGTGAATGCTACAGCATCCCAAGTACTGTATTCATAATCCTTTGCCACTGAACAAATTTATAGAATCACAGAATTGCTCATATCAACTTTGTTGCAGGTTCATGAATCTGTTCTGCATTAAAATCAATGCTTTACTGATGAATCTTTCACAGACATCCAATATCCATACCAAATAAAAACCTGCAACTTTTATTTTATTGTCTCTGACCAGTCTAGAACTTTAAATGTTATTAATTTTCACTGGTCTAGGACATTATCATTTTTTTCCAGAATTTGGCAGCTGTAATACAGCTTAAAAACCATCAGTCAAATTCTTTCTTGCAGTCCACATGATCCCAGGCAAAGGTGTAATAGGGATCAGAATATCATGCTGACTGGTGGGATGGAGAGAAGGAGAGAAAGAAGCCTAGATCCCTGTAGATGCAATTTCAGACTCTGAAATTCCACTCTGCTCAACATGACATGGAAACAAAACTATTTACAGCCTGACTTTTTAAAAGAAATTGCAGCACCTAGGCAGGAAAAAACGCTAAATACTATGAGGCCAAAAATGGGAAAAATACTTTCTCTGTAAAGAAAAAAAATCATTCTTTTTACAAAAGATCTAACAGGTAAATATTTTATTAACCAATGGTGACAAATCCTATGGTGAAAAAGGTAATAAATAAACTGTTTTCTGCTGTACAAAAGGAGTTTAGCAAACCAAGTCCGGATTTGTTGGTTATGTTTATTTACAGATAGAGGCTTTTCCTGGCTGTCTGCAGGTGAATCTACACGACACACAGCAGGCACAAGCAAGCAGCTTTTGTCCTTGCCCTGCCAAGAGGGACCTGGTTCCAGTGGCCCCAGTGGCAGACTCTGAGCCCAAGCCCTGCAAAGCTGCACCAGCCCAGCCCACAGAACTGGCCATGGGCTTCTGACCCAGGAACCCAGGGAGCACAGGAACTGAGTGAGGCACAACAGGCTCTGCAGACACAGCCAGTAAAATATTCATCTGCTGCTAGGTTACTTAAGATTTGATCCATATAGAACTTAGCATTGAATAAGAGCAGATGTGTGAAAAATATCTGCTTCCACATAAGCAAAAAAAAAAAAGGAAGCATAAAACTGACCTGGTTTCAAATTTTATTATAAATGTGAAAGAACAGCTCTGGGAATAAACTCGCCAAATCCTGAGTATTTTTGCCTCATCAGTAGTCATCAGCTTTTAAAAAATCATACTTTAATCAATTTATAAAAGCAGCTACCTTAGGCTGGATCAGAAGCTCCATTTAGGCTTGTATCACACCTCCTGTGTGCCAGCAGCCAGTGCTGGGGCAAACAGTGAAAGATGCAGGTGGCTACTGAGTGATCCTTCACCAATATGCCCTTCAGGACACCACACTCCCAAATGGAATTTGTATTGCTTTAACCTCCAGTTCTTATAGATAGCTTGGTTACAATTAAGAGCAGATTTATCATCATGTTTGCTAGAGAGTAATAGGGGCCTGTAGAATTCACAGAGTGCATTTATTCCACTTATCTGTTCCCTGGTATTATATTTTCAGTTTTACAGTATTAGTATAATGTAATGACTCCAAAGTTTTTTATAGTAAGCTTTAAATCATATGTTCAGCTCCAAAAAAACTTAGATATTCTATGAAAACTTATCTTGAGATTATTTATAAACAAAGAGCTCCTGAACCAACACAAGATTCTAACACATTTAAACACAACATCTAAACCAGTTTTTTAAAAGTCTTGGTATTGGTTTAATTTTATGCTGCTTGTTGTAAAGGACAAAGTTGGTAAAATCTAATGCAATAAAGATTATCTCTGTTGGAAAAAAAAGAAATCCTTCAAATAACCTGTGCAATTGCTTTGGAAGTCTGAGCCAAATCTTCTGGCACAAGAGAGACAAAGCCCTTCATCAGATGTGATTAGCCAGAAACCAGTGAGGAAGTATTCAGCAGACACAGAAAGCAGGCGAGACATCCAGAAGGGGAGAACAGGGCAAAACTAAACAAGCAGCTTCATAGAAAGCATGTGGCACCATGTCCCACATGGAATTTAGAAACTCAGATAAAAGACTAAACAAATCCATACAGTGGCATTCTAGAGCAGAGGGGGCAAACCAGCAATTTCACAATATAAAAAAGAAAAAAAAGACTAAAAATACAGCCAGCCTTGAGTTGGGTACTTCAAGTTTTTCAAAGAGCAGCTTTCAAAATCTGTATTTCCACATGCATGCAGCAATGAGGATGTCTCCCTTTTCTACAAGTCAACTCCTTGTTCAAAGGATGAAGTAAGAGCTGTATCATGATAGATAAAGCTTAACAAAGATAATACAAGTAAGCCCATGTTTCTTTGCTCTGGTTAGGGGCAGCACATAAGGTACAAAATTACTCTATACATTTCTAGAAAATGCAATGTATAGAGTAATTTTGTACCTGGCACACAACAGCAGCTGCAGCAGGTTGGTGTCCTGAAAAACCCCTTGCAGGAGGATTTTTCTGATGCTATTTACCACTCAAGTGAAGCACATTCACTCTTAAAAAAAACAAAAACTAAAACAAACCAAAAAACCACCAAAACAAGCAAACTCCCTTACAACAACAAGAAATAAAAAAATTTAAAAAATTAAAATAAAGAAGATAAAAGCTAAAGACTCTTTGCCTAAGACAGTGACAGCTCGGTCACTGAAAAGGCTTTACCCATTGTCTTTTCTCACTTCATTCAGCCTTCAAGAGCAGGGTGTTGTGTTACAGTGTGTTTGCAGCCTCACAGGTGAGCAGTGAGCACATCCACACGTCCCAGAACCTTGTGCATCACCTGGAAGGCCCTGCTTGCCTCCAGACAGCTTGGGAGGCAGCCAGCTTGCCAACCACACTACTCATTAACTTTTCCACTCAAACACTGCATTTTGGTTCAAAGAGACAGGACAGGGTTGGCCACTCGATACTTTTACTGCAGGGTTACTTAGGCCCCTGTAGTTCTTCTCCTCCTTTCTGAATGCATTGGTGGAGGTAATTACTTTTTATATTCAAGTTAAAAATGTGTTTTCCAGCAACAGGAGACAGAATAACATTGAGTTTTCTAAATCTGAGTCAGTCAAAGCACAGCAACAGCTGATCTGATTCACTTTAGAGCAAAGGTAGCTGTCAGGACAATATCTGTCTTTATAGTTTGATGTTTTGCTAAAAATTCTTCAGTGCTTTTTAATTTGATTTTTCATTATTCTGCTTTTGTTAAGCGTAGGATGAGAATAAACAGAGATGGACAGGAGCCTCAGCTCATTCACACAAATAATGGTAAGTGGCACATGACTACTGACAAACCATGAGCAGAAAAGTTAATGTCATTCACTAAATGTAAGGGACTGTAGAGTCTTTAATATCTAATTAACCTCTTTTGAAATGCGACTCAGTTGGGTGATCAGGCTTGTGTTTGAGGACACATAGGATTGATTCCTTTCTGGTTCTCCTTGTCTTCACTTCAGCCATGATGATGATATCAGCCCACTGGTGGACAAACACTACAAATATGCAAGCGCTAGCCAAAAAAATAATGGTGGAAGTGGAGTATTTTGCAAAGAAATGAAGAGAGGAGATCAGAAATATGTACAAACCATAGTACCTTCTTGGAAAATGGTGAAAGGGGAGTAAGTTTAATTGAGTAGTGTTTGAAAGCAGGTTACATGGGGGCCATGGTGAGGCTAAGGAGCAGAAAACTCATCAACAGCTGTTGTCATGCACATGGAGAACCCAAGCTTACAAGCAGCTTCCCACAGTCAGGATCCCTTACAGGCAGATCAAAGTACTACAATTACAGCAATTTTCAGAGGATGGGTAGCTTGGACACTCATAGGTTCTCAGCAGTGATATTCTTTAAGACAGATTTTTCATTACTGCTGAAAATATCCTTGCAATCTACAATCAGACAACTTCAAAAATAAAAATCTCTTTATTTGATAGTCTGAAATTAACATTGATAACCTGAATATTATTTTGGAACACATTAAACTTTGCTTTTGGTTAACATATTAAACAATAAAATTACAATGTCTCCTCTCCTAGAAAATGGCACTGCAATTACAGGGGAACCTGTTAACAGACACCAAAGGGACTGAGAATTTTAGAGCCATTAAATAATGCAGTGTAATTAATTCAAAGGCACTTTCTCAGGGCCAGATATCCTTGGCTTTGAAGATGAGTTAAGACATTTTTCACCATAAGCACAGGTTAAACTTCATTTAGAGCAAAGTTTAGTTCACTTCCTCAGGGTCTTAATTAAGAGAGAATTCTCTTCATACTCTCTCTATAACCCTTCCTTCCTATCACTAGGGTAATTCCAGGCTCCACACATGGGCAATACTGGAAATGTCTACCATTATCTGCAGTTCCAGAAGCTGTCAAGTAATATGCCAAAACACACAGAGGTCCTTTACCTCTGGATGTCTGGTTCTGCCAGCTAGTTCTGCATTCATCTGTAGCTTGGCAGCAACTGTTGCAAAGTTTGCCTGGAAGATGAGCCACACAGTGAGACAGGGGATTAAGAAAGCTTGCCAAAATCTGCAAGAATGTGAGTCATTTCCGAAATCATTGTGGGGCAGGGAGGAAAGCTGTATCTATTCCTGATCCCTACAAAAGATGCAGTGTTTTAAGAAATGCAGAAACCCCTAACTTTGTGTTACTTAACGATGTAAATTTTTTAATCAAATTTTCAGTTGGCCCATCTCTGCCAATAAATGCAATTAGTGGCCCTATGACAATGCAAACTAGTTCCATTCTGAAATCCATTTTACATATTTATAAATTTTATTAAAAATATTTATTTACAGTACTAAAAACAGACTTTCATATTTTCTTCCAAAGGTCAACAGGAAATACTAGAATAGCCAATCCAACCCAGTAACTCATCAAGACAATTGTGGTGCTTAAGCACAGTAAGCTTATTTGGAATAGAAAAGAGTAACAGGGGGGTGGGGGTACACAGGAATTGCACAGCTCATCCCACAGAAGGACACAGCCAAACATCCAGGAGCCTGCACTGTTCTTTGGAAGGAGTCGGACTGTTGAAGTGCTTCCAGCATGGACAGCCTGCTGGCCCTGCTAGCAGGAAAGGAAAAAAATTTCCTATGGTTCATCCAAAAGCTAACAAATAGCTGCTATAATCAGCAGGTCATTTGAACACGTAATTCAAGGAGGGGAATAAAATGGTGGATAACAGTGCATGATATCTTAATAAGTTAACATGGACAACATTGCTAAACCAGCACTTTCTAGCCAGCAGATCTATCTGTCATTTCTATTGCATTTCCTAGCAACTATTCATGTAATTACTTCTTTATTCCTAAAACATGATTTTTTAGGCTGATTCCACACACTAGCTAGACATACATAACCACGTTGAAAAGATCTGCAACACTTTGTGTCTGTTTTCACAGCCCACAGTCACTTTCTGGACTTACCCGGCTCCAGACAGGCCAGCAGGAGCCAGAAACTCGCTAAGCTCCCACAAGCCTCATGAAAACAACATCCTGCTAGAGAAGAGATACCCTCTGAATGTCCCTGCTCAGGGGGAGACTACATCATGAGGACATACCTTTTATTAGACACCAGAGAATGCTCTTTGAACACTCCACAGTCACAAGGAAAGCTTTAGCTGGCACTGGTGCCATCTTAGACATCAGTGGACAGCACAACATCCTCATAGACAAACTCAGGAAGTGTGGACTGGATGAGAGGACAGAGAGGTGGATTGAGAACTGTCTGAATGGCAGGTGCCAGAGGTGATAATCAGTGGCACAGGGTGTAGCTGGAGGCCTGTCACTAGTGGGGTCCCCAGGGCTCAGTACCAGGCTCAGCATTGTTTAAGTTACTCATCAAGGCTTGGATGAAGGGGCAGAGCCTCCTCAGCAAGTTCACTGTCAACACAAAGCTGGCAGGAGTGGCCCATACCCCAGAGGGGTGGGGGGCCCTTCAGAGGGACAGGTTGGAGAGATGGACAGAGAAGAACGGTCTGAAATTCAACAAGGGCAAGTCCTTAAGAATCCTCTGGACACAATCCTGTGCAATGTGCTCTAGAAAAACCTGGCTTGAGCAGGGAGTTTGGACCAGATAATTCACTGTGGTCCTTTCCAATCCGACCCATTCTGTGATCTGTGATAAGAAAATGTATTAGGAAACCAAGCTATAATAATCTGATGTTCCTGTTCCTTGGTATTCAGCCCATCTTTAGGACTCAGACGACTTTTCCAGAGGCTTTGACTACTCAAGACCTCCTGGAGTCTTGAGTTGAGTCCAGCTGGGCAAAGTTGAATCAGTTATGTTCCTAGTTACAAAATTAATTCTTACTGAAATTCTACTTGAGGATTTTGTGTGAAACCTGGTTGAGAATACAACTATATAAAGGCTCTAATTTTAATATATTTGCTAATTTTTCCCTTTTATAGTGGTGTCACATTAGACAGAAATTGAAGGAAAATACCCACTTCACTAGTACTTGAATGAAAACACAGCATCTTCAACTACAAAACAGAGTCTGACATAATTAATTGCATGAGACTTTCTGTCTATTTGCTGGTCATTGGTAAAACTAAATTCTCTGCTATGTTCTGTCCATCAGCAGCATGCATTTTAAAAGCACATTTATTTAATTTGAGAAGACAGCCAAATCCTGCATCAGAGTGCTCGCTCTGTCCACAATTTGATCAATAGTCTCTCATTAATTTTGCTTCATTCTGAACTGTAGCCTCTACAGTTTGACAATGTGTCAACTCATCAGGAAAGTTAATCTTACTTACAAGATACTATGAGAATATGGATTTTTCTACTTGTCAAGCATATTTCCATGTTTAGGCACAAGTCTCCCATCCTCAGGGTTGGAATGTTCCTCAGAATTAAAGTTCAGAGCACAGTTTTTGGGTTTAACCACGATCTGAGCTCTGTTAAATTACAGATTATTCTTGATTGCTTTCAATCCCACAGTGAGAAGAAGCACCATATTGTTGCTGTCAGAAAAAGAATCCTCTCCAAATCCCACTACTTGACAGCAACACCTTCACACCGCTCTCCGCAGCCTGGAGCTCACTCATGATGAGGCACAAGTCCCACAGAGGTGCTGCATGTCCCACTAGCACCATGAAAACAGAGCACCCACTATTTGCCAGCTATTTGATAGATCATTCCACCTCTTCTTCAGCACTAGGCAAGCACAAGAGTTTTTAAAAAATGCTCTGGGAAAGACAGTTAAACTTTTGGGCAACAAATCAGAAACAAAATGTTATAACAACCTACTATGAAACAGCAACACACTTGATAAATTAATATCTGTCTTGTTGCTTACTGCTTCTCATCCAGGACACCTCAGAGATCAGCCAGGAAAATGAAATCCTGCTTTTTGCTCTGAATACTTGCTTTTTTCCAGCAACCTTTTTCAGATTTGATGAAAAATGTCCTAATTTTGAGTAGCACCTGTTCCATAGACAAGTCCCCACTTCTAGGTCTAAAGCTAGCAAGAGAGTTGGTGATCAAGGCCCATATATGAAGCCATCATATTCTAGACAGACACCTTGAAAATATTTCCTCTATTCTTCTGCTTCACTTATTTCCAATCTAGATTATTACTTTTTTCCAAAGCCAATGTAGCCTTGATGACTCATATCTCACTCCTCCATTGCCTTCTGGAGCTGAGGGGTTTGGCCATGGGTGTAAATTCCTTAGAAGTTTCATTCTAAATGGCTGCTTTTGATATTTAATGATGCTTCTCTCTGTCCATCATTATTTTTCCTTCAGGTTTGCATTTATTCCAACAAGGTTATTCCTGTGCCCTGGTGATTAAAAGACACTTTTCCCTGTTCTACTCAACTGCCATTTCCTGCCCCAGCTGAGCTCCTCCTTCATACACAGCTACAACCTTCTTCCACTTAACATTAGGGAAGCCACACACTATAAAGCTGTTCTCTGAAGGTCACAGTGTCACATGAGCTTTGATACAGCCCTGCAAGGAGCATTCAGACTAAGAAAAAGGGTTGTGTCCGGATATCAATAAATTGTCCTGTCTCCAACAGGGAGTCCCTGTGCCACAGAGTCCAATCACACCCACAGGAATTCTAAGATGTCTGCTGGAGCACATCACCCACAGCTCAACTGGTCCCAGAGCCCTGCAGCAGCTTTGGGACATTCTTATGGCAGAGAATCCATGGAACAGTCCAGACTCCTAAGTGTGCCAAGGTGGCTTGAAATCTTGGTAGTAGCCCCCCTCTGTTTTGAGATCTTTAAGCAGGACAGCTTTCTTCTTGTAGAAACATGAAGTACAGATTCCTGCATTGTGAGAGCTCCAACAAGGAGAGCTTTCTTCTTGCATGAATCCATAGTATAACTAATCTTCACCACAGAAGTGCAGCCACATTTAATCAATCTTCTGAGATGTATAACACTACACATTCCAAAGTGATGGTTAAGTTCAAATGTAGGCTGGAAGGATGAATTATTTTTTTTTCAGTTTGTTCAGTACGCTGTTTTCCCTTGGTTTAGCAATGCCCTGTTTTTGAGCCAAGGTCCCAAACCTTGGGACAGATTGCCCAATTCCAAAATGAGTCCCCTGCTAACCCAAACAGCAGATGGCCACACCACAGAGATATACAATGATGTTCTGGCCTGCAGCACAAAGCTAAAGCAAAGCGTCTCTGGAACCAGAAACTCTGGAACTTCGTATTCCTTCTCCTGACAGGGTAACTACTGATAACACTATTTGAAACACACATGACTGCAAATTTGGAAGCCCTTTTCCTAGAAATCATTGAGAATGCCAGAACATTCAGCAAGTTTACTTGCACAGTAATTATTTCTTCCTCAAGCACTGGCAAGAAGAGTGGTAGAAGAGTAATACTAAAGCTCAGGAATCAAAGTAGCCTTCAGACAATTCTATTTAATCAACTTGCATGAAAACAGGGCTTAATGAACAACAAGTAACATGGTACATCATCTAAAGAGAAAGCAAGCTGGAGTTTTCGCTCTATTATTCAGCAGTTGCCAGGAGCTGATTCACAAAGCATGATGGAATGAATATTTTCTGATATCATTAAAATTAAAAGTGAAATTGTTTTCCATTATTAATTATAGAAATGTCTCTCTTGTTTTCAGAGCTCTCAGAAATGGTGAAACAGCATCTGGTAGCAGTACACTGTAGACAAATAAACCTCAGCCGACAATAGGATGCTTGGAAGAGTTTGCCTCAGACTGAACAAAATGTCAAGTTTACTTTCCATGTGACAGAGGAAATCCGTTTTTATTGGAAGCCACTACAGAAATAGCACCACAGACCTGCCAGCCTTAATGTGACACAGGCGTGTGCACACAGGCATCCACCCCAGCTCTCTATCATGACTTTTAAACTCTCATTTTGAAATAACTTGAAGATGTGGCAACAGTTACCACTTCTATCCACTAGCAAAATCCTAGGGACCAGTGAAGCTACAGCCAGGACAAATCCAGGCAGAACCAAGTCCTTTCCCACAACCATAGACTTTAGTTGGTAACATGCAGATGTTGTAAAGTTCACAATGGAAGAGGAAACAACTCACAGATTAAAACAGAAAATTTCTGGTTAGTAACTTCATTAACCTGCACTTTAAAGGCATCAGATGTTGTTTCACATTTATAAATAAATACTGCTTACAGTTTCCTGGTTTACAATTCCAGAACAACAATATTATAGCACAGAGGCTTGTAAAATTACCTTACTACTGTGTTTTCTGTTACTGCTTTCCCCTCTCTGTCCCTTCATCTCTCATTCTGCAAAATGCAACACATCACAAAGGGCATGGGACTTGTGACCCAACTCCCCAGAAAAGCCTCCCCCCTCGCCCCCAGGAGCAGCACAGACTCTGCACTGCCTCACTCCAACAGACTCCTATTTCAAACACTTATGAAGCAAGACACGAGTCCAGGAACCAGCCCATTTAATCTGAAGAGCCTTTCCAGTTCAAATATATTGACCAGTATTTTTGCCAACCTTCTAAAAGTACAAATAGGACACAAACTGGGTTTTCCAGATTTCTATCCTGAGACTTGAAAAATTCCATCTCAGCCATTCACTTTATTAAAAGAAACAAACACAACAAACACAAACCACCAGGTAAATTGTTTTAACGTGGCTCTGTATGGTAAGCAAATTATGAACTAGTAAAGTTTGTAGACAAGAGTTTCTATTGAATTTTCTTGAGTCTGAGCAAACTCTCAAAATGTATTGTCACTGTTTCACAGATTCCAGGAAGCTTCTGAATTCTAGAAACTAATGTTGTAATTCTATAATACAGCGAATACAATCCCATAATATAACTACATCCAAAAGTTCAATCTTAGTTATCTCATCATAGGATCACATTCACTGTATTATAGAATTACAAAACTGCATGAATGGACCACAGCAGAAGCTCATGGTGAAATCCTACTCTCTCTCATATCAACCTTTCAAGTGAGTCAGCTGCAGAATATGTAATGAAAACCCTAAAACCCAGAGGCAAGGTTTTGAAAGCTCAAAAAATTCAGAAACATCAGAGGAAAAAGCAGAGCATTCTCTACTGGCAGCCCTGCAGAGCCTGCAAGCTTCCAGGTCAAGTTTGGAGGTTCTTGGCTACGTTCAAAACGTTCAGGAGTTCACAGGCATGGGCAGCCCAGGACAAATGCTTCCACAGACTGCCAGTGGGACCTAGCTACTAACAATCCTTACTTACCTCTCACCAGGAAAAGGTTTCCTTTACTTATTTCCTTATTTCTTATTCACTTATTTCTTATTTACTTATTTATTTACTTATTTCTTTCTCATTTGTCTTGTAGATGATACATCTTTTCCTTATCTATGGGCTTCTCTGGGGTGGGGAACTTTCTTTCTTGATCCCACTTTCAAATTCTCAAGATGTCTCAAGACTGATCCCACTTTTAAATTCTCAAGACATCTCAAAGTTAGGGATTTCATACAGCCTTATACCATAAGAAATGTTTTGGTGAAGTAGTTATATATACCAGGTTGTTTAGTCAGCATCATACCCATAGGGAAATATAGAAAAAGAAAAAAAGAAAGGTTTCTTGCTCTAAAAGCAGCAACTTGCTCACTCTAATGTAAATATTTTTAAAGTACTCCTGTGACATACAGAAAGTCACTTGACAAGCTAAATTGTACTTGGGTTTTGCCATCTTTTGAGACTGTTATTCTGCTTATAATTACTCTGACTAGTAAAAAAACATCCAAACACTTAATGTTTGTAGTGATGCTGGTACTGACAGAGCAAGTTACAGACACTAAAATTAATTCTATTCAAACTAAAGTAAATTTGGGAAATGTGTTGGGATGCACTCAGCATTTGGCTACTTTTTAACTTACAATCCACCATTTTTATAGGCTTGAGGTAGACTGATTGGTTTTGATGAAGTTCCCTGTGTAAGGTCCAAATGGAAGAAGGGAGTAGGGAATTAAACACCCCCACCTAGAGAACAAATCCCTTCAGCAGCAGCCAGGGGAGTGCCAGTGCCCCTTCACCTGCTCCCAGCTGCCACAGGTGAGACAGGAGAAGGGTGGGCCTGGATGTACTGCACCCATCAGGCTTTTTCTCTCACAGTTTCCACAGCTACAAGGCAGGTGATTTAACACAGAAACCACCTTCACCAGCACTCTGTAGCACTTTACAAAATTTTACCCTGGTATCCTTACAAAATATTAATATTCTTAAAACTGTCTTTCTCTCTAGAAATAAGCCACAGGCTCCCCAGTCACATCTCCTAACTAACTCCTATTAAAAACTCCAAAATAAATACACAGAGAGTGAAAAAACCTCATCTTGTACTAATCTCTTATCAATAAAAGTAAATACTCCTGTTAATTTACAATAATAAATATGAATTATATAAATCCACATGATTCCCAACCATATAAAGTTAATATAAAAAAGGACCCCATCCAGTATCTTCCTCATACTTCTTGTAATCTCTAAATCTTCCCAACAAAGCCTTTTATCCTGTGCTGCTGAACACCAAACTAGAACTGAGGAAACATATCTGAAAGGCAAACCAGCTTTCAGTGGCATATCAAAAGCAGCTGAAATACACAGCAGTTCATTGAAAAGGACAATTCTTCAGGAAATGATTAGTGGCTATTTTTAGAATCACAACAATATGCATAGGGCTGCACAGAACAAAAGACATATACAGTCTTTGTCACACGAGGTTTATTGTAACAGACACTTGAAAGACAAAATGAGAAGGATCCAATTCTATTCTCATTTGCCCTTATTTTAAATAAACCAAAATTCCAGTGACTCCAGTACTTCCAGTCACCTCACTGAAATTAGTGGATAATTATGCTTGAATCAAACCCACTTTATCCCCTTCTGCTTTTATACTTCCATTTATATTCAATTTCTTTAACATAAATTCATTTGTTGAAACCATTAAGAATTTATAAAGCCTAAAGAGTGAAGACCACCTCAGCATTAAGTGCCACCTTTGACACCAGCCTCCAGCAGATTTTAGAAGGATGAGAAAGTAGGATAGCCCTGCTACTATTGCCAATTAGCAAACAACACTCATTAAGCTGCATGAGTTCTCAGGTCCCCACCAAATTCCAGCATTATCAATGAATACTTTCCTAAAGCTTTGAATGCCAAAATCTTCCTTTTCAATCCACAAGCCCCTCTCTTGTGTGGGCTTGCTCTCTTGCTTGAGCAAGCCCCTCTCCTTGCTGTAAACTGCAAACTTGCCTTGAGGTGACCACCAATTGCCAAGTTTTATCAAAACAGCTGGATTTCAGTGTTAGCAGGTGGGAAAAAAGTCCCTGAGCTATTCTTGAACTCAAAAAAGTGGATTGTGGAATCTTTGAGGGAGTAAGTTATACAAGCAAGTTATTCTATGAATGCTTTCTATGAAAACCAAAGACCCTTTGGAATATTTATTTATAGCATCACTTGAGATTACAGTAAAAGCTGGCTCAGAATACAATCACAGAATAGTTAAGGTTGGAAGGGGCCACTGGAAGTCTCTGGTCCAAGCACAGACTCTCTGTCCTGCTTAAGCA
>NW_005054360.1:710471-746759 GCF_000277835.1 Geospiza fortis | reverse complement strand
CTGCTGAAGCAGGCTCCCCTAGAGCACATTAACTGGGGCTGTGACCAGATGGTTTTGAGTATCTCCAGTGGGGCAGACTCCACACCCTCTCTGGGCAGCCTGCTCCACTGCACGGCCGTCACACAGCAAAGAAGTTATTCTCATATTCAGGTGGAACTTTCTGCACATCAGTTTCTGGTTGTTGCCTTTTGTGCTCCGCCTGGCTCCCGTTTTATTAGACAACCAAAATAGTTATTAAGTTGCAAAATCCTCTGTCTGAAAAAAGCAGTTTCACTGGCAGAACTGACAGCCCAGACCCCTTCCCTGTCAGCAGATTAGCTGCTTTTTACACAGCAGTAACACTCACCTGAGCTGTGAGAATTTCCCATTTCAGCCAACACCCAGATCTCTCTACAGACAGCATCCTCACCCTTTACTGTGTAAATGCACTGTGCTTTTCATGCCCTAACTAATTTTTCATGAGAGCTGCCTGCTGGACTGGAAATGGAAATGCCCCAAAGCACAGGTTGGGTTTGCCCTCTCCTCCTCCTGTCTGCAGCCCGTTTGCTGCCTTGGGAGGCTTCCCTACCTTCACAAGCTGAAATTGAGCCAGTTAAAACTTTCTCCTTTCCACTTCACATAGTCCTTTGCTACACTTTTCAATTCAGTCTAAGACATGCTTCTTAATTCATACAAAAACTGGGGGAAAGTCACTAAACATTTTTAGGCAACCACCCTGGAATTCATATTCCTTACACATCTCCTTAACTGGATGTGTCAGCAGCTCCTTAGAAATGAAAATCATTGGCATATTCTCCCTATTAGGATCACATTTCAGATTTCAGTCAGGATTCAATATATTATCCTTTACAATAACTGCGCAAAATTCTATTAAACCCTTTCACTGAGGTAAGAAGCACTCTGCACTTGAAGACACTAACTTCAGATAGATTTTCTCCTCATTTGCTCTAAGACAAGTAGGTGTCATGACTGCATATGTCTCATGGCTACATGGAAATTCCTTTTTTGCATGGGAGAGTCTGCCACCTTCCCTATCCTGATTTACTTCTTATTCTGGAATAAGCCCTTGGATTCCCACGGCTGCTTTGCTGGTGTAAGAAACTACCAAAAAGAGCAAGACAAATAAAATATAGCCCTAAAAGAAGGTGCATAACAAAGCTGTTATCCTGTGAAGATGTCAAGCATTTGTCAGATTTGAAGGAATCATTTATACAAATATTTAAGCCCTCAAAGCCAAAACATTTACCAATCATTTAGACATAATCATCTTGTCACTTACACAGAGCTCAACAAACATGTCGTTGGGGAAACCCCACAGTGTAATTAACATTGCCTTGAATGACAACTGAAGAAAAATATTTTAAGCAGTCTCATTCAAACCTGAAAGGCAGTGTCTACTATGTCAACACTCACTTCACCAGGAAGATTGATTTTCCCCATTATTTCTCTTAATTGTACACAGGTAGCTTTCAGTTTGATTTCACCGACTATTCTAATCATAGCTTGACTTTGAGGTTTTCTGTTTAGCAGTGCAGTCCAAAGTTTTATTCTCAGAAAAGAAAGAGATTGAGACATTGCCCAATAGCACAGTTAAAAGATCTGATGGTCAGAATGGAGTGGGAAGAAAAGAAAATTTACTGTAATTTTTATTAACTTTCAATTTTGTAGGTAAAATTTTCAGAACTGTAAACAAACCAAACAAAACAGTAAATGCTGGTTCCACTCCATTAATCATTATATTTTTCTAAATGTACAGTCCAGCGTTCTGAAGGAACTGTAGCCCCCCAAAGCTCTTACTTTTCTGTTAGTGCTGCTAAATTTCATAGACCAAAGCAAATTGCAATTATGTTTACCTAGGTTACAATACATTTCCTCTATACTGACTGCAGAGATGCAAGCAGAGCTATCTGTCAATATACCATTTTAAAATATAGACACAGCTGTTCTCTAAGCAGCACAGCTCTAAGCTCTGAGATGCAGCAAGGTCTCACCAGCACATCTGAATTCTGCATAAAGTACTATTAGTGTCTGATGAAATATTAATTACAAGAATGCAGTTGAACAGCATTTAACTGGGGAAAGGCCACCAGCAAATTGCAATTTTTTCTGGCAAAAATACCTAGCACAGCACTATGTTACTTTCTGCCCTATTTAATGTGGATCACAAGGAGGTAGTGAGTGGTCTGGAAGCATCAGTCCCATAGAGCGGCAAAGGCTGTGGTCCACGGGCCTCCCCAGTTTAACCAGACAGAATCCTGCCTAAAAAGCATTCCTAGGAGATGTGAGTATTATTTATTTTAACAAGAGCAAGAGGAAAACATCCAGCTCCAAAGAGAAGTTAAGCCTGTACATGGGAAGCCAGCAGCACAGATGTTGCTGACCTGCCCTGTGCTCCCCATCCCCTCCAGCCTGACAGAGGGCTAGGGAACCTGTCCTCACACCCAGCTGCCTGTTTGGGGTCCCTGCTGACCTGCAGCCATCCTTCCTCAGGAGGAAGGAGTCATCCCCAGCTATCCACACACATTTCCTGCAGTCATCCTCATCAGCAGATCAAACTGAAGACCCTTCCCATACCTCCTGTCATGCTCAGCTGCTTCATGCCCTGTCCCATGGATGTGCACCAGATCTGCCTGCAAGTGCTGATGGCAGCAATGCAGCTGTGACACCAAATTTCCCTAACAAACCTATGTCATGTGAGGGATGTATCACAAATACTTGAATTGTACCAACTGAGGAGGGCAGAACCAGGGCCACCACTGAAAAATGAGGGCCATTCCTATTTTGCTAACTTACAGCTATGAGATATGGGCTGAAGAAAAGCTCTAGCACTACCTTAGATCAGGGCTGAGCAAATACTTTTCAACTATTATTTGCAAAATAAGAATTGTCTGGGTTATATTTAAATTATTTAACTGTCTGAATCCACTCCAGTGAAAAAATACTGCTGAGGAGAGGGAGAGCTTAAATTTTGTATGATTAAAACATCAATTCAATAATGGCTGCGGAACTGGTTGTTTCCAGCTGGGCACCGAAAAACCAGGAGAACCTGCACCTACCATTGAACTGTAGGCATCACAGGTACAGATCCTTCTCTTGTGTTGAAGGGCCCAAACTTGTATCTCCCATCTCCAGAAAATATTGCAACACTCAGAATTATTCTGGAAGTAGTTTGTCTCAGATTCAATGTAAAATAATGACCTCTGGGCATTTTAGTTCAAGTGTCTAAATGTGCCTTAGAAAAAGCATCTCATCTCTCAAATGCACCCTTTAGCTACCAGGCAGCTAATCCATTCACACCTCCTTGGTGCTTCCACGCCTCATGGCAGCACTCTAAGTAATTTATTAAGTGACATTTAGTAGGGTATAGTTGAAGTGTCCCATTTCCTCACACCAAAAGCCCTGTTACATTTTTTATCAGACACTTCCCTCCTCAAGGTGCCCTCTCAGTTTTCATGTTTCACCAGACCACTGAAATATTTTATAGCACTCACGAGAGCACTGGATGGCAGAGACACATGATCCCTGCCCAAGGAACTCACAGCCTGGAGAAGCAGGCAGGGACAAGGCAGCAGGACAGCAGAAGCACTCAGTGTCAGCATTTCTGAGCTCTGGGATATGCCCTTCTCAGGCTTTTGCCTGGGAATTCACTTAGTGCTGCATCTCCTCCTGTCTGCCTCCTAGAGAACTTGCCTTTCAGAAAGAGGCATCTTCACAGTCCTGAGCTGCATCTGCAGAAATCACTCTGCTGACCTTTTTTTCCCATTTTTTAATTTCCTTCAGAATATTTTTCTGCTTCTGACTTTTCCCTTCTTTTCAATTCTATTGTTAGATCAGTTTGATATGATTACCACTTTTGATTAATGAATGAAGGACAAAGTCAAACACACTGTTCTTCCCAATAACACAGGTCACATGAATTGCTTAAGAGTTAAGAAGTCATCAAGCAGAGGTTTATGTGAGCTATTTTGCAAAGAAACTACACAATCTAAAAAGAACAGCAGCTCAGAAGGCATCTTTACATTGGCTGGAGAAGTTGGGCACCCTCCAGCAGGAAGAACCAGCTCCCTACAACCCCAAACAACTTCTGTCCACTTCCCCAGGCACTTTGTCTCCAGAGATCTGTGTCACTCTTAGAGCATTTTTGTGTCATCAGAGCAGCTGCTAATGGAGAGCTGGCAAGCTCCAAGGGAAATAGAAACAAGGCATGCAGGCTGGTAGAGCACCACCACACTAAGTGCTCCCAAGGGCTCTGTGGGAAGTGCTTCTCCCACCTGGGCTTTGTAAGAAGCAGTGCTGCAAATAGCACCACATGCAGAAGTAAGAAACAACACCCGGGGACAGAATTTGAGAATGTTTTTGCAGTCCACTCATTCTTTGCTTGCAGCTGCTGTAAATCCATGTGAAATTGCTCCATGTGGTCCAACTTCTGCAGTTTCTACACTGGCTTTTAGAGTAACAGAACCACCTGAGTGTGTTATTTTTTATTTTAGCTGTTGCCTCTGCATTAAGTAGGTTATGTTGAATGCTGAGGGAGAACGAACAGATTTCTTCTTAAAAGCTGTCAGTGCAGGATTAGCCTACTAGGAGATGAATGCCAAGGAATCTCACACTGGACAGCCTGGATTCGGGCACTCTGGAAATGCAGACACCCTGGGAGAGCACAGGCTTATTTTAACTTCAGATACACTGCATCCTAGCTTACACGTGTTGTTACTTCTTATGATTTGTTATATGTTGTTACTTGTTGTTATTTGTTACTGCTCATCTCCATAGAAATGAAAGGATTTACATCTTTTTAAATAATTGCTTTATAATTTCCAAACACATCTTACAAAGGCAATTTAAAGCATTCAGCCTGTTTAAGCTGAATGGTTAAGCTGCTAGAGCAGAGAAGCAAACAAACCAGTATAATTCTCTTCTTTTCCTAATGCATTTTCATGTTCTGCATACTTCCATTTTTAGCAATATGCTTTTTAAACTGATAAATGAAGAACTATTTGAACATTACATCTAAGAATACGGCACCATTTCTCAGGAGTCACAGGGAAGAGTTTACATTTTCTTCTGTAGTGTTGCCCTCCTTCCTTTTCCTAAGTTTTTCAGGTTTTTACTGTGGAAATTGAAAACAATACTGACTAAGAAAGCCCAACAATTAATTCCAGAAGCAGTGATTGCAACAGAAAGTTGGTCTAATAGATTTAAAACAGGCTAGTGCTCCTGTGTCCCTGTCTCACACAGTCAACAGTCATAAATTCTAACTCATTCTTTGAAATCAGAAGCAGGTTGCTGATGCAGACAGATCCAGTTACACCTGGGAGGCAATGAGGTGAAGTCATTGCATGGGAGAGAAGAAAAATACATCCAGCTGACTATGCAGCATTTAACTCAATGGCTCCCTAGAGGGAAGCATCAACAGCAGGGGTGCAGCTGACAAGTGAAATGCTGCTTTGTGTAACACTTTACTACCCATTTGTGTGCTATTGGGATACCAAATCGTGAAAAGGCCACAGAGGAACAGAGCTCCATCAAAGCAATCTGCAGAGGTACCCTTTGTGGTTAGCAGGCAAGAATTCAGCAAGCTCATGGGCTGGCACAAAGCTTTGTCCCTTGAATTTTGTTAGAAATCATTTTTTCTGAAAAATGCTGTCCAGGTTGTGCAGTGCTTTATAGTATTGACAGAATATAAAGTCCCTGCTTTTAGACCTTAGACTATATAAACGGTGCTTGGCAATAGGATTTAACATCTATCCTGACACTCTGGGTGCCTTTGTTACTGTCTAAAAAAAACCTCTGTAGTCTGGTTTCCTAACAGATGTACCTCATCTTTTACTGTGAGCTCCACTTCAATCATCCCACATGGCTGGGACTCTGACAGCTTCTCCTGCCTGAAACACATGAAGTCACCCCATATCTTTCACCTCATGAAGAGCTTCCCTTTCCTTCCCTCCTATCTCTTCATAAAATACACTAGACCAGAACATATTTGTGCCTTCATTGGCACATTGACAAATGGCTCAAAATTTTCTGTGAGATGACCTGGCAGCCACACAACATGGTTGGTGAATCAATCTTTTCCATGGGAATCCAGACTAAAATTACAATAGAAATATATCCAACAGTAACAGAGTGTCCCCCAGCTCCTGTCACTCACAGACCTAAGTTGTTGTGCTTATTACCCACTGAGCTATGAGACTGTCCCAACTCAACCTGCATGGCTGACCGCTGAAACACTTCCAAGCCAACCTCCAGTTTAGTAAAACTGTGATATTGGAATGTGTTGACAAATTTGACACGGTCTGATTCTCTATCCCAGGGCTGTGCTGAAGATGATTAAAGAGGGCTCTATTTCAGCATTTCTTTACTGTTGAGCTTGTAGATTTCTGGAATCACAACTTTAACTGTGTAACCTGGATAGAAAAGTGACTGTAGAAATATGAAAGTTTCCTATCTGTTTGACATTTTATCAGTTTAAAGAAACCATCAGAAAAAAAAGCATTCTTTTTCTTAGAATCTCTACCACAGCTTCCACATTTTGTAGAAGTACTGTCCTGGCTGAAGATCGGGTCACCTCACTACAGCTAATCAAGAGCATGTCTCCTTTGTCCAGCACCCCTATTTGAGTGAAGTACATCAGATAAAAGTCATTACATTAGCACACTAATAGCTGCTGCAAGCAGCTAACAACAGAAAGAAGATGGGCACCTACTGATTGATGGCATCTTGAAAAGACAGAGAACTGCCTAAAATGTGCTTTCTGAGCAAGGGGATCACAATATAATTTCCAATCATTTCAAAGCAGCAATGAAGCAAGGATCATTATACAATCCAAATTGCTTATCATTTGTTAATTAATTTGATTATCAGCGGCAGAAACCAGCTTCCGGAACAAAATTGATCCAACAGCCTCACCATCAGATACTCTACCCTTCCCTCCTAAAAAAAACCCCAAAAAACATTAAAAATTGCCATAATTGTTTCTTCATTAACCCTTCCCAACCAGGGAGGTCACTAATCTGCAGTATAAAAGAATCTGTCCTAAAATCCAAGTGTCCAAAGATAATACAAAGCAGCCTAAACAGTTTGGTAAGTACCACTGCCCTACTCCCAGCCAAAAAATACATTAGCATTTGATCCATCATCTGCCACCTTTGCAGCCTTACAGCAAGCTGAGCAGCTTTGACCTGCATCATTTCAAAAACAATGGAAATTTGAGAATCACTGGAAATTTCCTTACAGCTGGGGGGGCTGCTGCACCTTGTTGAGACAGACCTTGTTAATCAGACTGTCCTCAATCTTACCAAGGCTGCAGATGCAACTTTACAGATATAATATGAGAATGGATTACAGAGAAATGCTTATGAACAAAAAAATGTACTTTCTAGTCTTGTTTTCCTGATGGTTTCAATTTAAGACATTCTGGTTTGTTAAAAGCAAGCACACAGCAAGGAACCCACATTCTTTCTCCCACATATAAGGAACATTGTTTTGCTGTTCCCTAAGCAAAGCAACAGCAGTGTCAAAAGATTTCTAGGAGAAATAGAAGTCAGAGTCTAGGACACAGCAACATCTATTTTCTTTTTCCTCTTAGTAAGTCTCCAGGGTTTTAACAATTATTAGATGCCTTCTCTAAGGAAGAGTTTCAATGTCAGAACAGAAACACATGAATAGTAAAAAAACATAGGAATTGAAGTGTCAATTCACTAAGGTAATTTTATAACTTAAAAAGTAAAATAAAGTTTGAGGTTGACTAGATCACTACTGGGTTTTGCCATTATCCTTACTGACAGATAAAAATGTCTTTGATTTATGTGCTGCTACTCCTTCCAGTAAAGATGCAGGTAATGCATTTGCATTTGTGCTTAGCTCTCTGTTTGAACTTAAGATTTACTTTTAGTTGTATTGGAAAACTCCAATAACACTCTAATATGATTTTTAATTAGCAGATATGTATTTACACTTTCAGCTAAATTAAGGATTTTTTTTTGTCTGGGAATGTCAGGGTTTTTCATTTAATTTCTCAGTGGATGTGGACTGAAAGCACAGAATGCTGATACTTCTCTAGAAGTGACTATCATTGAGAGGATTTCAATTTTATATATCTTCATTTTTTGGTTGTACAGTTCAAAAAAAGCACTTATTTAGAATAAAGTGCTTATATTAGGAGCATTGTACTGCTCTCATAAATAAGTCATGCTTTCTTTAACTCTATCAATATAAATAGCTATTACTCCAAATATACATTATCTTTATCACTCGTAAGAATGGCTATAAATCATTAAATGGAACTTTGATACCTTTTCATAATATTTTTCACATAATACTGTGGAATGATTAAAAGCTTCAGTGAATCTCCCATTATATAAACAGCTAAACAGTTTGCCAAAATAAATAATGGTGCAAACAATGAAAGCCAAATGACAAATGCCTAATAGCTGGATATTTCTAAGATAAATAAGAGTACAGAACATATGAGACAAATATGTTCCAAGAAAGCCAACAGAGATAGCTTGAATTTGGAATATTACATTGTGGGGAAAACCAAGGAAAAAACATGTCTACAAAGTCAATTTCTAAAACAAACCTGTACATTTTTCAGGTTTTTTTCAGTTAACTAGTACTCATGAAATAAAAGAACAAAAAAAAAAAAATTAGTAGTAAAACCCCTCTTGTCTTATTACAGCATTTGAAACATGCTTTAAACCAATATTAACATGAAGACACTACAGATTTCTGCAAAAAAATAGTTCATAGCATCCTCTTTTCTTTTTTTCTTACTAGATAATTGGTTGCATTACATCTTTGCTGTTTGTTGTTTACTCCTTTCTCATTTCATCACTACTTTAGACTGCTAGATTAAGGTTACTCAGGTAGTGGTAGTTTCCTTCTTTAATTTTTCTTTTTTCCTTCCCTCACAAGATTAATTGCATATTTATAGATATCACAAATCTTTCCCAGACCATATGGGAATAATTTCAATCTGCCCCAGGATCATTTCTGTCATTATTGGCTACTCATTCCCATTAGAAGCTGTTATCCATCCTGTTATTCACCATAAAAGTGAAATCCAGTATTACCTCTTCAATGCTTCACAGTTATGCTGGGCTTTGTCTCCTGCCATTTGAGCAATTTGTGGCAGCAACAAGACCACCACCTTAGAAAGTTTTCAGAGAAACTCTGCTCATTCAAATGATGCAAAGCAATAGATGTATTACACATAATTCTACCAACTGTATTATTAGACTGCCAGGAGTATGTTTATGTTTATAAACCAGTGATCTCAGAGCATGGAAACCAGGCCATGGAAACATGAGAGATCATTGGTCTCTCTGCTGTCACTTCTAGACTAAAAAAATCATCTTCCCATACTTAGAATGCTTTACTTGCAGAAAGCATGAGCCTATCTCAAACACAGGATATAGCTGACACTTTTCAAGGGACTACAGTGTGAGCTGTGAACAGTTTGCCCCCAGCTCTGACCAGCTCTGCCACAGCTTCTGACCGATGGGAAGGAGCAGCTACTCACTGGGTGTTTTCAGCCCCAGCCCTGCCTCTTCCATGGCTCCCAGGAGCCCCCTTGCTCAGTCACAGCTCCTTCCTACAGGGGACATTGTAGCAGGCAGGGACAGGCGTTTCGCAAGATATCGGGATGTCACGCGGAGATGCAGAAACCTCTCTCCCCCCTCTGTCCCCGATAACAATCACCCTTGGAATGTAGCCAAACTAGTACCCCCTTAACATAGAGATGCCAGTAACCTTTTTCTCCTTATTTGGTCTTAGAGAGAACACTGCGCGCCCCCCTTCCCTACGTAGTGTCCCCCTACCTATATAACCCCCTGAGATGTAAGAATAAACGCCTTTGACCGTCCCCCACATTGGTGTCTGCGTGTGTCACTGGCCCGAGGGACCCATGAGGGAGTTGGGTTGCCGTGCTGTATTCTTTGAAACCAGGTCACTCCTTACCGCTACAGGACATCATCCAGAAAGGTTGCTTCTGGGAAAGCTGGGGGGAGCAAACTGCAGCATCACTTTCCTCTTGTGATTCCCTTTGTTTTCCAGTTTTTCCAGCACAGCTCACCAAGATGTACACCATGCCAGCAGGTGAGGACCTTTCCTCATGACCATCTGCTGACACTCCTGGGGACATGCCAGCCTTGGTCTCCATTGCAAACTCTCTGGACTGTCCTTTCACAGCCCTGCCATCAGCTGCATTTCTGAATGCTCTGCACTGGCTCCTTTTCCTCAAGTTATAAACCAAGTTATAAGTTATTTTCTCAACTTATAAACCATAAACATTACACATCTACTTGCTCTGAATTCCGTGGCTGATTGTTCCATTACAAGTCACATCCAGCAGTATCCTGTTGCCATTTCCAACTAAATTATCTGGACTTTTCAAAATTTATTTTTTCACATAGCAACAGACTTTCTAGTACGGCTTGTCTGACCACATCTTCAACCTCAACCCCAGGGTCCTGAAATTCATATTTCTGCAACCCTTATAGGACTGCTTTATCTGAGAGCAGAAGCAAGGAGAGAAATTTAGGATGGCCCAGAAAACACTGAGATAAGCAAAAGAGATAAGCAAAATCACACAATAGTGTCTGTAATTGTACAAGTCCAAGGCTGCTGCCTCTTCTTCATTCAGGACACAGGATAGATGGATAGAGCTGGATTTGGGACAAATCTCAGTGCTGACAGTGCCTGCTTTAGGAGTGACCTTTGCTTTGTTTGCTGCTGTAGTTGAGCAGGACACTGAAAATGAGGCAAACCTTAGAGGGTTTGCAGGATGATTTCATGCTTCAGATAACTATGAAGATCAAGCTCCTGTTCCAGCCTGTGCTGCACAGGGTACTACAGTCGAGCTGGCAGACTGGAGCTCACCCTGCCAGTGAGCTGATCCAAGACTCTGCACACCCAGAGCACAAAGCCCAGGCCCACGTGCCCTGTGCAGGAAGTCAGGCTCTCAGGTGAATGTAAGGTGTCTGAAGTCAGTGTAGTGAAGTATTAAGAATGTTACTTCTACTGAGGTTTGGTTGAACCCCATCACAGTCAGGGATAGCTCCTGCCGTGTCTTGACAGCTGCTGCAAGGAAGTTGTGCAGCTCAGGGCACTCCTCCTGAATCCTCCTGGCAGCTATCCTATCAAGATGTGGAAAACAAGACTTTTCCAAGAGACAGAGACCTGCTAAAGCCTGGGCACAAAGGATTTTGGTTAAACCAAGCAGCAGAGATCAAAAGAAAGAAACAAGGAGATGCCATTGGAATCGCACATTTTTACTGATGCAGCCTGATAATCACACATGGTATGATCAGCCAGACAGGAGCATGAACAAGAAAAGATGGCATACAAACAAAGCTAAAAAAAAGGAAAATAATTCCAGGGAGAGCTATCTTAATAGTGCCTCTAAAACTTCTGTGTAAACAGTCCTTCAAAGGTCATCTCATGAGAAATCTGAAATAAATGTTAGGCAAGAGTGCTCAGCAGCCCGCAGCTTTTCACGGACTAGGAGCATCCTGCACATGGAGCACCATCCTCCTGGGCTCACCAGGTGCTCATTCACCCTCCCAGCCCCACAAGTGACACAAGCCCTGACACCACTCAGCCCCAGGAGCAGGAACAAGCTCTGCTGGCTTCCCTGCACAGCCACCCAGTCCCAAAGCTCTCTGCACACACCAGCTACACCTTGTGTGGAGGTCATCCCTGTCCCTGGCTGCTGCCTTTGCCAATGGATAAAAACAGCTGCAGTTCTTCCTATGTATTTGTATGCAATAGCACTGCTCCGCATATTTCTGCATGGCCTAGCAAACACAAGGTGTGTTGCACACTTGGTTTTACTTACCTAATGCTAGATCTAAACTACTATTCCCAGTGGTGTTTTATAGTTGAATTAACCTGCAAATATTCTAGGATGCACACTGTGCTGGTTTATTTTTTTACAGGCAGCTACTGCATTTCATTCTAGCAAGCCTTTCTCTTCATTCTCATCAAAGGGAAAAGCTGTTTTCACAGGGATTCATTGAAACTGAGTAAAGGATGCTATATATATCTTAGAATCCTGTGTGGTTCCCAACTGTCACAAGCCTCCAGAGTTAACAAAAACCAGTAAACACCAAGCCAACATTTCAAACCACTTAGGGGGAAAAAACTCCAAAACCCAGAAGCAAGTGTTGGGTGTTCATATGTTCTTAGTGACTCCAACAATAACCTTTGAATGAAGCTCTGAACAGTTTGATGATCAGATGGCATGTACCAAGGTGACAAGAAGTAAGTGCCCTCAGACACAAGTGTTTTCCTCCCACTTTTTATGATCTCTGACCCTGCTCTGCAGTGATCATACACTGCAGTTTTCCTTTTATCTAAAAAAAACCCTGAGAAGGTTAGAATAGGTGCAGTGATAGTGCTGTAGACATAGCCTACTTCTCTTTTTGTGTAGCAGTTCTCTGAAATACTTATAAAATATGCATGTTTTAAGCTTCTTCATGGCACTGACTATTGTGCTAGTTTGCTTGATGAAAGCACTGCAATAAATTTAAAGAGACACTACAACTGGTTTGACTCGAATTCAGTATGTGCTTGGAACTGTTGGCTGTTAAGTCTAATAACTACAAAAATGCATGTTGCAACAAATAACTTTAATTGAGAATAAACTGAATTCCTTCAAATTATCTTCCATAATGTTGTGAAGCCCCTTCCAAAACATGACCATGACAAAACAAGTACATAGTAGAAAGAACTATGCAAAATCTGTTACATAATCAAAATGATGTCACGTTTTTAATTACTTAAATGTTTTGCTTTTTTTGCATAAACATTCCCAAGCAAAGATCTTTCTTTGCTCTATTGGTGCTATTTTCTGAAGAGGTTGCTCTAAAGATAATATTGCAGGGAAGCTCAAAGATCTTTATTAAGTCTGAAAACTTCTTGATCTCAGTGACATGACCTTCCTCAGCCTTCAGCTCTGGGTATCCATGACCTCAGTCCACTCAGGACAACATCCAAAAATGGCAGGTGGACATCAGCCTTAACACTCACTCCATTACTAACCCAGTGAATTACCCACTCACCCATCCCCTGCAAAAAAAGTCAGAACTTGGGTCACAGAGTACTGAAGGCCCTTGGTCTGTTGACAGTGTCCCTTAACAAGAGCTCACCAGGTCTGACACTCTTTGAACAGATGCTGACAGCTGAGGAAGGTGCAGAACTCAAGCACTCCTGACCCTACTGCAGCTGTACCTGGCAGGCACGGTGGGGCTGCCCAAGGCAGCTGCTGCCCTTGCCTAGTTGAGCATCCGGCCACCCTCCGCCATTTTTCTACCTGTTTTTGGAGTACAGCAGTTGCACAGGACACAGAAAGACATAGAGTTAGGTCCCTCTGGTCCCTCTGGTTGAACCATGTTCACATGGTTCAACCCTCACCATAGAAATCCCAAGAAAAAGCATAAATCACCAGACTCCACACATGTGTCAGGAGATGAAGGGCAGGAGGAGGTAAGAGTGCTCCTCAGCCATGTAGCTGAAGTAGTATTAAAGACAATTAAAGATTCATTGTACAAGACCCAGAAATTACATTTGCAGGAGGAAGAGGAAAGTTTCCTCCAGATCTAGTGAGGTCTCTGACCCTCTGGCTCCAGAACAGAGCTTTCCACAACCCTTTTCGCCCATCTGATTCAGCTTGGTTCCTTAGTTAACAAGGAACAAGTCAAGGTTAGTGTCCCACCTAAGAACAGCACTAGCCAAGTGGTATGCTACTCCTCTGATCTAGTAGTTTTATATTAACTCAGAAAGAATTGGAACCTGGTCTCCTTCTTCTTGTCTGAGAGCTTTAATTACTGAGCTATTGCAGCACAAGGAAACTAGCTGGAACTGTTCCTCCAGCTGTGTTTTAAATTAAAAGAGTGGGACATAGTGAGGTACCATGGGAAAACATGAAAAAAGGCTGCCCATAATGCAGGAGGGGCTCAGCATGACACAAAGAAACCTCTTTGCTGCCTTCAGTGACCTGCCAGAAGTCATACAATGGGGAACGGAATCTAAATCTGCCTCCTAACCCAGTGCCCTTTCTGCTGCATCTTCTGACCTCCCAACTTCCAGTGCTGGAGTAGAGCTCAGCCACCCAAGACTCCCCAGCTTACTTCAGTTTGCCTTGCAGGCTCCTGAAGCTCTTCAGCACATTCAAGGACAGAGGAGAGAAAAAGCCAAGCAGGGAAAGATTCAAAGAGCCAACCTGATCAGCCTTCGGGGAATCTTTTCAGAGCTCATGTCTGTGGTCATATTATCAAAGCAAAACCCATTTTTGCTGTTACCACTCTCCTTTAGGTCCTTTGAAGAGAAGAAAAACCATCTCACAAAAATGATAAATATTTATTCCTGTAATTTATGCAGCACATGATCATTATCCCACTTTGGCTTTTGCTATACCTGCTGACATGCTTCCTACAGCTATTGGAAGGTAGAAAGGCTTCTTATTTTCAAACAACAGCTATTTCAGCCTCTTAAAGATTTTTCTATCTTTCTCACAGTTAACTTGCAAAGAATTTCTCTTTAACAGTCCTCTGAAATACTGTTCATGGAGCTCAGCAGTCCAAGGAAAAACATCAGCAGAATAATCTATACTTTATCACCATCATCTTCTTCCACTTCCTGTCTCCCCCAAGAAGATAAATCAAACTATCACTTGAAGATTTTCCCTCTCATTTGTTACCCCTCACTGTTGCTTACTTAAAACTCTGTGCTTCAGAGCATTTCCAGTGTACAGCAGATACACACTGATAGAGAGTAGGACAGTCTTAATGCCAGAAAATTTGGGGTGACTCATCTTCATGAAAGCAAGCCATGTGAGTCACAGCCATGATGACTCAGAAGCCTGAGAAGAAGGCACCTTTCTGGGAGGAAGAATTGAAATTGTCCTACTTTTCCAAATATATAACTTAGAGAGGAGCTTCCCATAGGGGCAGAGTGAATCAGGGGGAAGGGAGGAGCAAGGAGTGATGTGTGTTCATATCATCAAAAAGTAAAGAGACAACATGTATATTACTGAAAGAAAAGAAACCCACCAGCTACATGGTGATTTGTCATATTTATTAGATCTTCCATTTAATACATAGCTTCCTCCTTTTCTTTTTATGAGAAATTAAATGGAGTTAGGTTTTCTGTTGAAGTGCTTGGTTGCCTGACTCCATTGGCCCTTCAATAATGATTTCACGAGTGACCACAGAGAAAATAAAACTTCTAAGACCTGCAGTTCATTAAAGCTGTCAGCAGAAGTGGATAAATATGACACATTGAGTAACAAATTTCAATGGATTTAGATGTAAACATAGTTGGGCATTTATTTACTGTGCTTCACACAATGGCAGTAAAAGTATCAGACAGGATAATCTGAAACAGCATGAACTTATAAGTCTGCTTATCATAATTTACCTATAAACGAGAAGTGATATGTCTGCTTATCAAAAACTGCGCAAAGATCTAAAGTCACAACCCAAATGTGATGGCAGAAGTCCTGCTAATTCCCATCCATGGATCATATGTGATCCAGACTATGTGAACCACAACATGCAACAGTTTCCTTTTCTAAACACTGTGAAGATGGTCTCATTCATTTTTTTACTGTTGCCCACAGGGTCTGCACTGTTTATTAAACTGTCCTTTGAGTTCTTCTAGTGTTAGAATCACTCTATTCTTCAAGATTCAGCCCTTGCTGCCACATTTGGCACTAGAAATCTGATTTTTCTTCCTTCAAATTGACCATCATACCCACAGCTATTCTGGCAACGTCCTTTAGGCACACTGTCTCATAGACTAGACTAATCAATGCTTGTCTCTAAATCTCTTCTCTTCCACCTGTTTCCCATTCTCCTAAATTTCTTTTTATGTTTCAATTCCTCATATTTAACTTAAAGTTATGAAGCAATGCAGCTTCACTTAAAACCTCAGCAAAAAGCTTAAAGCCTAATACATTTTACTTGGGAAGACTAGGAATATCTAAATGAACTCCTGAGGGCCTTCCAGTCTGAATCAGTCTGGGAATCTATCAGATTGATAGTCACAGTGCCTCAAATAAAAAGCAGCAGTCTGCTACTGCAACATAATTTTGACATTTTTCTGAGACCACATCAACATTTGAAGGCACAGCTCACAGCACATGCCTAAAGCACGGGCAGTCACAGAGGGCTGTGCAAAAGGCTGGCAGGGTTCAGATATTTCCCAAGGAAAGGAGGCACATAAACATGCTAAACAGACAGGTCTTAAAGATATTCCCTGGAGAACCTACCTGTTGTTAATGATCTTGAATATTTAGCCTGAGTCAGCAAAGCTGGCTCCAGCTGCCACTGCCCCTGCTGCCCTGGCTGTTTATTCTGCCTCAGACACAGCTGAGTTACTGATGGCCTTATCCCCATCACCTGGTAAAGGTGGGTTTGCATTAAAGCTCAGGATTGAAAATTGATGCAGGTAATGTACCTGCCCACAATCTCTTGGCAGCGCCCTGTGGCAGGAGTGTAGATCTCTGACAGCAGGGACACACAGAAGGCTGGGGGTAGCAGTGCTTCAGTCCATCATCATACATAGGTTTGCTAGGAAATATCTGCAAATGCCCTGGACTTAAATTCAGATAATTGTTTGTCTTCCTGTGCATGCAGGTGGAGTAATGCTCCACTCTGATATTTCTATTGCTACCTCAAAGGTATTTGTAGATCTTGGTAACATTTTCTACAGCAGCCTGTTCCTGTGTGCATTCTGATTCCAGGGTGCCTCAGCTCGATACTTGAAAAAGCCCTGTTAACAAACAGACCAAGTGCCAGCTCTCCCCAGGAGCAGGTCATGGGGAGGAAGCTGAGCCCCCTGGTCCCTCTGCACAGGAAAAACATTCAATCTGTCTCCCTGACTCTTCTTCATTAGGAGATCTGTGGCAGGCGTGACACAGCAAAATTTCCACTGCCTAATAGAAATTGTCAGACCATCTTCTTGCAGGTTTTCTACTTCAGTTGACACAGACATATTGCCCTTCAGTTCTCTCAGTTTTCCATACTTTTTGGTTACCTCTTGGAAACAAGCTTGAGGTCACATCACAAAGCACTTATCTCGAAGCAGCAAGTAAAGGCAGCTTAGAAGAAAAAGCATAAAACAGAAGTACAAAACAAGCCAAAGTGACTTGCTAATGTGTGTATATATGTGACTGCATGATACTACTGCTTTTTCTGATATACATTACTAGAATCAGTGCCTTGAGGGCTGTCTGCAGAAAGAGAAACAACTGACTAGAAATCCACAAAATCCTCTGACACAAGTGTGTTTGTATTTGTAAAAGTGCTATTTCCCTGAGCACAGGAGGAATCAAGCAGCGGGAGGCAGCGGGTGTTGATGCTGCAGGACGCAGTGCAGCACAGAGATACCATCTTTAAACAGGCTGGGAAACAGGGCTGCCACAGCAGCACAGAGCACCAGTTTGGACCAGCACATCCACCCAGGACGGCATGCTAACTCCTTAAGACTTTCAAACCCTTTTTTCATTAATTCCTGGTTCCCGGACTGTAGTGCTGAAGTCACAGTCAGTGTGATGGGGGCACGGTGACACAGGTTGCAATGGTGCTGTTCTCAGCCAGTGTGCAAACCATGTGGAAAAGGTTCAAGCAGTAGCAGAGGCAGAGTAGCCTGCCCATGCTCTCTGCAGAGCAGCCAGGCAAGCACAGGACTGAACTCCAGGCTGCTCCAAGAAAGCACAAGTTTCCTGAGCCAGAGTGGCTCTTCCCCAATTTGGGTGCTCTTCTATATTTAAGCATCTTCAGTGTCCTTCTGCTATGATTTCTCCCACTAGCCAGAATAACTTATATGAGACTTCAAGAGCTCTTGCAAAGGCTGGGATGGAGAACAATGGAGTCACTGTAGCTTAGAAAACACATCTCAGCAAGTACACACATATTCTTAAGAGAACCAATAAACAGAACTTCAGCAGCTCCAGGAGCTAAAATCTGGATTAGGCTCTTGGCTCAATCTGTGAGCCCTCCAGTCTCCCAGTGCAAGAAACTTTGCTCTTTCCTTAGCTCTTGTCATTCCCTTTGCAAAAACTCACTCAAAGATGCCGAGTGAAGAGTGAACATTTATTATCCCCTGCATCACACCCCACCTTTACAAGCTGCTTCTGCAGGCAATTGATAAGATCCTGAATTACATCAACAACAGAAATGGGAGCTGCTGCACAGCAGTGCTAATGCCTCTATTAATCCACAACCTCTGTGAAACCAAGGCCAAAATTCATGGTCCTCACTTACAGGACACTCCAGGCATAGCTCACATCAGACATAATTAGCAGACTGTGTGTCTAATGATAAGGCATCAATACTATTCAACACTGAAATTACTTCAGAACCTCAACTCACAAAGGCTGTATGTTTTAATTATAAACCTATTTATAGCCTTGATAAGAGGATAAAACTAAGTCCCTTCTGCCTATCCCTGGCTTCTGAGCACATGGATGCTAAAGATCTCTCTTGCATTCAGGGATCAGGATAACCCATCTAAATTCTCCAAAACAACATTGCTGACAAAACCGAATTCACAACTGTTGGCATTATGATTGAATATAAATAAATAAATACTGCTAGAGACATCTGTCTATACCTTAAGGCACTAGACCAGTGTCATATTAAATTGGAAAGAAAAGGAAATTGTACATGGTTTTCACTGCATAAGAACACAGCTCAGAATACAACGATATGTACAGTGGTTATATACATAACACATAGACAATTGTAAACATGTTCTAAAGAAAATTACAAGTAAAACTTTTTATAAAATGTTCCTTACTACAAAATATGCAGAATTAGACTATATTGTGATTTTTCTTTTTTATACAGCCAGCTGGAACATAATGTAAAGGTATGTGGATAAAGGAGCATGTTTGACTATATCTTTCATATCCTAGACGTTGGGCTGCACTGCAACTGGAAGAATCTATGAAAACCTGCAGTATGTCCTATTTGGAAGTTATCTCTATAAAACACTTCACAGTTTATTAATTCTGACAAAGTAGGTGACTGTATCAAAAATGGTGTCACCATATTGCAGGCTGGAATTACAGCACGATCATTCATTTGTAATCAGATTTTCAGAGAGAGAGAAGTGTAAGAGAGATGAGTGACATTAGGAAAAACAACCCCTCCCAAAGTATTTTCTATTCCAAAACATTCTCAAGCTCAGTATCCAGAAATTATCAGTTTATTAACAGAAGAGTTACCAAAAGGTCAGGTGAGAATTAGTGAGAACATAAAAATAACTAAGCACAGCAGACAAGGAAGAGTCCTGCTAAATTCAAAAGTCAGAGATGTGTCTTTCAAAATCCTGCCTTGCTAAGCCTTCCTGAATCAATAAAGAGATAAGTGAGATAACTTCCTATCACCTTGTCCACAATTCCCAATTCAAAATACAGGTTGGTTGTGCAGTCTTAAATTCACACTTGTATTGCAAGACCTAATATCCTTCTCCCTATCCAAGAGTTTTGCAATTAGAGCTTCAAGAAATACCCTGCATGATGAGCAGAAGTCCCAGAACATTTGGATGGGACTGCTCAAATAAACATCAAGAACATCTGCTCAGAAAACTAAACCCATCTTTGTGTTTTATATGAGTAATATGCTAAAAATGGATTGTAAGTGGCCAAACTGTGTTCTCAATCAAACTTAAACAACTTTGGTGATTTCAACACCACCACGTAATTATCTCAGTTGACACGCAACGCTTCTGGCCATTGGCAAAGAAGTTGAAATATTCACTGTATTACAGGATGAGGTGCTTTCCATGGTTGATATTCTCTCCTTTCATTGTCTTTTCTCCAGTAATTTTATTTCCTGCTAGTCTTCAGTCTACTATGATTTAGCCATTTCAGATCACCGTGCACATTTTTCACCAAGTTGAGAATTACAGTTTGAAAAAACTGCAGTAAGAAAAAGGCAGAAATGGACAAAGGACAGCATTTGCATACATTTAATCCACTCAAATAACTCCTTCGTTCAGGCAAACAGCAGAGTGTGAGCTAGTCACAGCCATGAGTAACAAAGTGATTACCAAAGGAACTAAGGAATCTCTCAATGATTAATCTTCAATTTCAGATGGTAGGTTTCTCTCAAAGATATTGAGCTCAGTTACAATTTATCAGACTTGACAGCTTTTACTTACATCCTAGAAAAGATGAATTTCCTCCAAAACAGGAATTACTGAGTGACATTTTGTGCTTTGAATTATGCAGGTGATCAGACAATTCGTACTTTCTCTTTGTGGCCTTGAAATTGGTGAGCCACAGCTGAGGCCATGATATGTGATTTGATGTGGCCTAGACTTTCCAAATTAAGATTTCACTTTACAGACTGGTCTCCATCCTGAACCATTTTAAGGTGGCACACTTCATGAAGTTACCAGGTCCTGACTGATCCCAACATTCATTATTCTTGCAAAGGAACACATTTCTCAGTTTTGGTTCAATCCAAGTCCAAACTTAGGAAACATTTCATGTATGCACAAGCCATAGCCCTAAAGTAAATTAACAATCAGCTTTAGATTGTATGGGAGAAAAGAAAACAAAACCCACCCATATTTTCTTTCAATAACATTAATACATTCATTTTTATAACTATTAACCTGCAACAGAGGAATGCTAAGTGATTTTGTAATCTTTAGCATATTATGTCTATGCCTTTGAAGAACTCAAAGATTAAATGTTACACTGCAAGATTTTGGTGAACTCAAATTTCCACAGCTCCCCACAGAAAATCGTTCAAGACTGGGAAAGTTAATATCTCATGGGCCAGCAGCAGCAGAACACTGGCTGTGCTAATGGAACACAGCAATTCTCAATTTCCTAACCATAGAAAGCATTTTATTCTATTCCTGGCAAGTGGCACAACAGCAGACATTAAAATCACATAACTTCATTTTTATAACATTTTTACTTTCCCCTTATTTCAATTTGGATGCAATATTAGCAACCAATAATTCAAGTGCAGCCAGAAATAGAAATCAGATCCTTGTACTAGCCAAAAATAGCTTAAAAACATTTCAAAGGCTATGAAGCATTAACCTTCCCTTTAATTCTTTAGAAAAATTGTTATATACTGGATCCTTAAGTTATATTTGAACTGGGAGGAGGCAAGATTAGAAGCAGATATCAAAGGGTCACATCTCACAATTCACACTGAGTAAATACTCTGGCAAAGGCACAAATGATACAAGGTTACATAAGAATTTCCAAGTATACCCTAAAAGCTCTTTCTGTAGCAGCTCCATAAAGCACTTTGTAACCAACTGCAATACACTCATTATCTCATTGCTTTTACACTGCAGTAACCACTGTAATGACAAAAATGTCATTAAGGATAAATTTGACCAAGGCAAGTAAACAGGGACCACACTCAGTCCTTCTGTGATATCACACTCCAGCGGCAGCAAAAGGGGATAAATATAAGGCTCTATTCAGGTCTAATCTAGAGGAAATTTAAATTTGTGCAGTTAAATAAAATTGTCCTACTTTCTGTCTCACTCTAAAGAATTCTCAAAATTGACCAAAAAAAAAGATTAGAATCTCTTTTAAAAATTCATAGAAACAATACAGTAGCAATCTTCCAGTGATCCCACCACGCATTAAATTTGAAGTCTCTGTTTTTTCAGTACCTACACAGAGATTAAAAAAAAATTATTTAATACTTTGATCTTAACAATCTTACCATGTTCCAACGGTGGTGTAGAATGATATTCTGAATTTTGTAATGTTACTGTCCAATCAAAGCTTCTGTGAGAAACCATGTCCAAGTTTCCTTTCAACACAGTGCAAACCCAAGATCATAGGAGAACCCAGAGCATCTCTCCACAACAGTGAAGGGATTTGTCACCACTTTGGCATTACTGCAAGGATCATCAAAGGTCTTATGATTTCTTGACCATTTTCATCCAAAGAAACCACTTCAAGAGTCTGAGGGATGTTGCCAGCTGAGCATATGGGCAGTGGGATTTTTGGTTGTTATTATGACAGCTGAACAAGGTCTCAGACAGTTTGATATTTCATACATTGAAATAACACACAGTGCACATGCCAACAGGCAAAACTGCTGTACACTGAGGAGAGACTATGCTAATTGCACAAACCCATAGATGAGTTAAAATAATAATGATGATCCCAGTAGTACAGACAGGGCTGAGCAAGCAGGTAGATCTAGCAAAGCTAACAAAAAATAGAATGCTTTCAATTAAACTGCTGTACATGTTGCTTTAGCTGAAAATAACTAGATCTGGAATGATAGTATATATTTTTTGCATACCATAATAATTTGAAACAGCTAAAGACTTAAGGTGTACACAAGATATGAAAGAATAAAAGGAGAAAATTTGCCATATTTTTGCACCGGGCGCAAATAAGCACGTGGAGCGTGAAAAGTCGCAACAGCCTGACGTGATACACTGGGAGGTGTACTGGGTAAGAAAAGAGCTACAAATCAAGATGCTGGACAGCAAAGCTGAACCTGTGTGGGCTCCTGGAGGTGCTGCATCTGTGAGGGAATTCTGCTGTTGGATCATGTTCATGGTCCTGAAAATGTAGAGGCTAAAAGGCAAGAGCAAGCTCCCAGCTCGCCATGGAAAGCTGCACCATGCAGAGGTGCTGCTCAGCTCCAGAAGGGAGTACCTGCATACTGTGAGAGCTGCAGACAAGGTACTAAGGCCTCTTGTTGGTAGGAGTTACCAGCTCAGAACAGGCAGCTCAAAAAAACAGCAGAGAAAAGAAGAAACGGTCATCTACTCCTTTTTTTCATCCTGAGAACCCAGGTTGTGTGGAAAAGCCTGTGTCACCTGCAGCACAGCCCCACATGAGCACACCAGTGAGCCAGGGATGCATTAGGAACCACTCCTGGCTTGAGGGACAGCACAAGCTGACTGCAGCAGAACTCAAGAAGCTATTAGCAACTGACAATCAAAAGATAACCACATATGAAGCAGACTTAGCAGAAAAATAAAATGTAACCATACTCAGCAAAAGGATAAAATTTCTTAATCTACCCATATATTTTTGTCCAATTTGTAGTGTTGAGTTTTCACATTTAATATGATTTTTATAATGTTTCTACCTCTAAGACCTCCCTGTACAGTTGTGTGTGTCCTGTCCAAACTTTGCTTTTAGGAGCATCTCTTAAAAAAATACAACATAGGTTTAGGATTCAATAAGGTATGGTGATAGAGAACAAGGGGAGACTTCAGAAAATTAAGCAAAGGAGAGAAATTCACTAAATTCACTAGGGGTTTTTAACCCTTCTCATTCTCCATAAAGCCAGAAAGCCAGACCATGCCAACAATTCTCCTACCTTCTGTTCCATGCAGCCAGGGACCTCATCTGGTGTTATTATGAGCATTCTTTAAAGAAAATTGTCAAGAGGACAGGACAGCCACATTACATCAGACCAGCAATACACTTAGCAACCAGTCTGGTCCCATGGCTAGGAGGAAACGTAGGAAAGCCCATAAGGTCTGGATTAATATACAGTGATATCCTCTACAACATTCTCCCAACTGCCAGCTCAGGGGGAAGAGGCCACATTACTGAATTTCATAACCCCCATTTGATTTATTCCCCATTTGATTCAGCTTCCCTTCATGTGTCCAGACATTTTTTGAACATATATGAACTTTTAGCCTCCACAATGCTCCCTCTCAAGGAATTTCAGTGCAGAACTATTCAGCAAGCAAAGGAACCCTCTCTTCTTTTTGCCACCTGCTTGATGCCTTTGGTATCTTCCTTCCCAGAGTGCCACTGTTATGGAAAGAGAAAGTATCCGTGGTACTTATTCTCTGCTTGTGGGGGAAGGACCAAAAAAAGTAAGACAGATTTTTACTGCATACAATAATAAACCAAGTGTTGGAAGAGAAGGGCAATGAAGGATGGTGTTCTCCTAACAACCTGAAGAAACAGACCTCTCTTCCCTGGGACAGAGCTGTATCCAAAAGGCTGCAGCAAACCATTAAAGCTGGTGGTTGTGACTGTAGTCAGTAGCAGAGATTGCAGGGCTCTGCCTGCCTGGCCCTTGCAAGAAGGTCAAGGCACTGCCACAAGTGTCACAGCAAGAGAGGAACCTGAATTGTTTCTGGGTCTCTCAGCCTCCTTGGGAGTGATTGGAGGCAACAATATATACACTTAACAGACTAATCAACAAAATTTCTTCCATTCCAAGGAGTTATGTGCATGCTCCAGTGTGTATTTATATGCAGCCACTTAAAGAAAATTTTACATAAATGCTGAAAGAATATTCCCAGGACAAACAGAAATGCTCAACATATTTTCACAAGAAGCCTCCTTCTAACTGCATTTCTCAGGTGAACATGGCAGGCAATTAAATAAATATGTGAGGGTCAATAAGCATGGACTAAGAAAATTTAACTAATATAGAGCTAATCCCAAGGAAGGGAGCTGAAAGTAATGAGAAAATAACCACCCTACAACAAGAAGAAAAATTGCAGAGCTTTTTGTCACCACAGGCATCCACTAATGTCATATCATCCTGGGACACAGACAGTGGATTCTGCTTAAAAGTAACCACTGCTATGAATACACAGGGAGCAGAGCTGACCTGTACCTGAGAGCCCAGGAAAGGCACAGTCTGATGGCACACTTGGGGAACAGCACACTTGGGGAAGAGCACACTTGGGGCTTGGAGGCAGATGTCAGCCACCACAAGCATTCCTCCCCCATTCCAACAAAGAGTGCAGCCCTGCACTTCTTGCACACCACACATAAAATTCCCTGTAAACACCCAGTCCATATTGTACAGAACTGTTTTTAAAAAATCTCTGAACTTAAGAGATATTCACCTATTTTAAAAATAAAGCTTCATTTTGATTTTGCTGCATATCATGTTTTAAATTTTAATGTTTTTGCATTTTTCTGTTTTGTTATTTGGAGAAAGGAATAAATATCCTTTTCTGTTAATCTTTCTTTAAACAACTGTTTCTCAAAATAAAATGCTAATCTTCAACAGCTCTGTTATGTACACACATATACACACACAGAGCCATGCCTTTTCACATCCACTGTTTTAAAGACAGTCCTCACTCAAAATCAGACATTCCCAAGACAAGACAGTTTTCAACACTCTATCTGTCTAATGAAAAATTGTGCTGTTTTGACTAATACAAAACAAGAACAGAGACATGTTCACCAGGGAATCCAAAATCTCTTCCCTTTCCTATTTACTCACCATCTCAGTTGGCTGTTCATTTCATAAGCTGTTCATTTCATCTCACACTATGTGTTTCATCAACATGAAATTCAATTTAATGCTTAAATACTAAAAAGAACCAGACATTCATAACAAGAACAACTTTAGATTTTTCATTCTGATTTTACTCCCATTTGATTTAGTTTCAATTACTGTCTGTTTATTTTTTTGGTAGCTGATTAAATTTGGGAATGATGCTTGATGACAAATTGTGCATTCTTCTTTTCAAACATTATCCAGTGGGTTCTGCTGGTGTTTACCATACCAGACATGTATTCCAAGCAGTGTTTTCACTCTTCAGCTTGGCAAAATCCTGCTTCACTAGAGGTATTATTGATGCTTTCAAAATGACAGACCCAAGCAAGTGAACAGGGAGGGGCAATTCACAATTTTTTATAATGCAGCTGGAAGCAGAAGAAAACTATTTTTTCCCCCACAAGATGTACTGTACCAAGCAGGGGTGAGGAACTAAGACTTTTTACCCCAGTCAAGTCAGCACTGAACTCTGATCAGCCTTGAAGGATTTTGTGTATGTCAATTTTCACAGAGAAATCACAGACATGAATATTAATAAAAAATAGTGGTTTTGCTGTTCTCAGCACAGCAGAGTATCAGCTCTAGGAAAACAAAATTTCATAAGACCAAAGGCCTTCATTTGTTCTACAGAGTTATCTTTCTTCTGTTACGTTAGAGACAGCCTAAGCAGGTCATATTTGCTTTCCTGAAGTTTTGAAATGTGCCTATCGAAACCCATTACTATAGCAGCAACCATTCCTACTAGAAGCCATTAGCCAGCAGGAAATAACAAAACTGTGCAGACACAGGCAAGAAAATAGAGCAAAAATCAGAAATGTGCAGAGACAAGAAAAGGCTAAAAATATCAATGAGCAAGTTTCCAGATATAACCAAAAAATACAGCCTTAGAAAACATCCATTTTTCAGCAAATGCTGGTTCTACATAGGCAATGGTCGCTAATTAAAAGCAAAATAAAGTTTACACTATACATTAATAAACTCTCAGCACTTGGTTGAAAAAGCTGAGAATATTTTTGAAGATCATAGATCTACCCTTTCTGTGCTAACAGAGGCAGATCTGCTTCTCCCAGGCCAACAGTTATATTGGGATGAAGAACTGTCCTAACTCTACAGACTGTAAGCGATTCACCATTTTTCATATAGTTTTCAATTTATGTTTATGACAAGATTTATTTTGAACCCCCAGGTTAGCCTTTTGGAAATATTTAACTGTATCACAGAGGAGAGAGAGAAGCATTTGGATGACAAAAGTAGCCCAGGGCAGAAGCAGGTCAGCATCTCCAGGATAATGGAGATCCAACTACTCTGTTTGGAGTGTGGGCCAAGATATCTAGAAAAGTAATTAGAAAATATTTAGTCCTAACCAGCCAGTGAATTGTTCCCTCAGCTGATCCTTAATTGTCCACTTACAGTGATCTCTATGCTCCACAAGACTGACCAAAGAAAAAGTGTGTATGGGTGTCTCTAACACAGAAGGGTGATAATATGGCCACAGAGCAGACAGGAACAGGATGCTGCATCTCTTTAGTGACTCATTCATTTGGCTGGACCTTATTAATCTGTAGGTCTTCAAGATTAAATGCTGTCAATTTTAAAAGGCCACAGAACATGCAATGATCAGTTTTATCAAGAAAGATTTATAATGAGCAGCAACAGCTAATATTCAGAGGCAATTCAAACATTCAATCAACAACCTTAGAAATACAAAGTCATTTATTCTGTTACTAAACACATGTGCTTTTTATTTTCCTGTTTACAATCTTCATAAATTTTTTCCCTGTATCCTTATGGCTACTTAGTAAATGTGACAGGGACCTGTTCTGTGTCAGGTTCCATAACCCAATGCAGTGATTACATTTCACATTCAAGCCCCAGAAACCACTGAATTCCTACAGCTGCAGCTGGAGGGAGAGGAGGGGGGGTAGTTTGCAGAAAGAAAATCTCATGCCCTGAGAAACAGCACAAAACCATCCTGACCATCTCCATTAGGATGCCAGGATATTCTGTTTTCAGAACTGCCCTAGTCAGACAGGGATGTCTAGACCTGTAGCTACCACAGATATGAAGCTTCATCTGTGCTGTGGTTGCTGGTGCTGCCAGGCCACTGCTGAAACTACAAAGGAAGGAGTACCTGTCCAATAGGCCACACTGCCCTTCTGCTACAGAAACTTCTGCAAACATTTCCCACCTTGATGAGCAGGACAAAATTTTACCCAAAATGATGACTCAAAATTCTTGAGCTGTGAAGAACAACGAGCATTAACTCCTAGAAGCAAGAAATCCAGGGCCAGCAGTCTGGGTAGCATTATTCAAGTCTTCTGATATTTAAATGAAAATTGGACTTGGATAGGCAACTCAGTATATACTGAGGATATCTAATTTGAATTAATAAATTCAGTCACCTTCTTCCCCTAGCTGTAAATAAAAAAGTAGTTAATATAAAAAAGCTGTCACAAGAGAGGAGCATACAGGTAATTCCTCCTGATGTTCTAGGAAATGTAGAGTCAAACTTGGACAACCCCTGTCTAAAAGGAAGGCATAATCAAGAAAAAGTGCTACCAAGACTACATAGGAAAAATAGGAATTTCATAGCCAGTTAAGGAGGTTCACAGAGCATGCAATCTGAGTTTGAGAAAGCAGTTACACAGAACATGACTGAAGTTCAGGCCTTCAGAGAATCCACAGGAATCTGCTGACTGCTGAACTTGAAATCAGCAAAAGAAAACACTGAAGGACTTCTGGATGATTAGAAATCAGTGATCAAAAACCACCACCAATTACTCTTGACTGCTATCACAGTAGAGTTAACCCTGACATATATCAAGATGGGAATATTGCAAGAGTGAAGAGACAACATTAATATCATATTGTGGCATTCATGAAGCCATAATTAAAAGGTAGCATCTTGTCTTAGCATCCAAGTATCAGAAAAGATAAGGACAAATAAAAGAAGTCAAAAACTGCTACAGGAATGAGTTAAAGGCTGGGAGATAATGATAATCTAATTTATTAAAAAATAAAGTAGCAATCAATTATTTTCAAAAATACTTTTCTGCCAGACAGACTTCTATTAGTGGTTGCCTTTATCCAACAAAATGTTCTGAGTCATTTCAATTATTAGAAATTGAAGTTACATAAGCTCAAAATGTAAATAAGTTTATTACTTTTGCCAGCTAGAGACTTTTGAAACAACCTCTTTCCTCCTGTAATTGGTAACAGATGACTCTTAAGAAATTCAACCATGACCAAGTACCTTTACAGAAACCTTATTGAAACTAAATGAGTAATTGCAAACGTGCCGTACAGACAAATGAAATTTTTTAACTGAAGTGATACAAAACCAGTGGTTCCTCTCATTCCCAAGTTTCAAAATTCAGTGCATGAGGGCAGCTTCATTGATTTCAGGTAATTTATCCAAGATTCACTTCAATACACATGACATGAAGCACTTGCACAGTGACTGAGTAACACATTGTAGCTGACAACGTCCAGTTCAATCTGAATTAAGTGTATTTGGAAAGTTTTAAGGAAAAGGGATACCTAGGCAACTTATATTGTTGAATATTGCCTCAGAAGAATCTTAAGTAAAATAATTTGGTATTATGCCACCTGTTATTTTAAGTGATACTTCTTAAGTGCTGCAAAATGTAATAGACATACCAGTGACAGGCCAATCAAAAAATAATCACAGGTGGTTCAAGCAGGTTCCACCTGCTCAGGAAAGCATCCTAGCTGCATACGGGAACATTATGGATCTGAAAGTGCAGTTCACTTCAAATTTCCATTTATTTTACTTTTTCATATCAGTTACAGATATACAAACACAATATTTGCAGCAATTCATATTCTAATTTCTCAAGAGAAGAAAAAAGCTGAGTTAAAATATCAATGCATAGAGAACTTATGAAAACTACATCCTATTTCACTAAAGGCTCCATTCAAGGATAGCAATCAATTTTTAAAATTTTCTCTTTCAAATGTTTTGAACCACTTTTAAGGGAAAATATGTAAAAAACCCAAAAGGCAAACATTCCAGTCACCTGAAGTACTAATAGATAACATAATCTTTGATTATAATGCCACAAAAAATATCAAATAGTGAAGTAGGGATATGACATCATCTCTGAATCCAGCCATGGTGAAGCACATTCTGGGATGTGTGCCCATTCTTGGTGTATACATTTTGTGACAGATCAGTGGTACACACTAGAATAAATCCAGAGAAAGACCCATAAAAATGAGCTGAACACCAGAAAATGGGCTTTTCAGGAAGACTTACTTCATGATAAAAAAAGGCTGACTAGTTTAGATTTAAACACATTTTCACAAACAAAGCAAACTTCATTTGATTTCCAAGTATTGACAGCACAAGTTAGCCAACAATAAAGGAGATACAGAATGCGAGACTTCTTTTTGCTGAAAAACCTACCATGCCACCAAACAGTTCATTTTCCAATTGAAATCTAAAAACAAAAGGGGATTTTCCTCTCAGGAACATGGTAAGACTCTTGGGTCCCTTTATTTAATGAGAAATTATTGGCAGCTATTTTCAAGCCTTTTCTTTTATCTTTTCTTTTATCCTTCTACCTTCAGTCTCACATCTTGGCAGTCTTCAGGTTTCTTTAAATATAGAAGCATTTTAGGCTGAATAGTACTTTTTGCAAGGTCTGGTATTAGCTGATTCCAAGGGATTCCTTGCTGGAAAAGTTGGACTCAATGATCCTTGCAGGTCCCTTCCAACTCAGCATGTTCTGTGATTCTGTGAAGCTGTGCTGCAGAAGTGGGGTTTGGGTTTTGGCTTCTTTTCTCAGGAAAAGACTGCACTGAACTGTTTCACAAAAGATGTAGCAAAAAAAGCCTGGGGTACTCTCTTCAGTAATAACATGAGAATGCTTCTTGTTCAGTCCCTATGCCTGCTACCACTCCATGATTTTTAATTCTCTCAGTAATTCAGTTAGTGCCTTTGATTTCTGTTTGTTTCACCTTGAAATACTTACAGTCTTCGTGTCCTGCAAAGGTAGGAGACTGTGAAAGAGCAGCTGCAGTCTATTGCAATAATACAGTGAACACAACCATGAAAACTTTCCTGAGAGCAAGAGAAAAACAATCTGAAATAAAAGTAACAGTAGACTGATGGAATATGGCTATTCCATCTGTAAAAATGGATAACAGAATCCCTTAGGGGTTTTTGACTTAAAAATATAAGTCTGTTTTTAATGTCCATGATAAGTAAGGGTGACTAGGGTGACAATAACAATAATTCCTCCTAAGAAATAAATCAGCATCAGTATTCATTAAAAAAATAGAAATAAATTATTTTAGAAGCCAAAAAGACACTCATAAAACTAAATATTTTTCTTGCCTTTATGAAGCCTTAATGAAAAATTAATCTTTATCCAATGGCAAGCCAACTGATCTTAATGAGGACAAGCTGTGGATGCAGAGGGCAATAGACCTTATCTGTGCTAACCACCAGTAAATATTCTTCTTTCCATTTTCAGCAAGGAATCCCTTGGAATCAATTAATACCAGACCCTACAAAAAGTACTGTTCAGCCTGAAATGTTTCTATATTTCAAGAAACCTGAAAACTGCCAAGATGCGAGACTGAAGGTGGAAGGATAAAAGAAAAAAAAAAGCTTGAAAACAGCTTTCAACAATTTCTCATTAAATAAAAACTGATGTTTTAAAATATACATTATCTTGTGTAACAAAGAAATCAGGATTCCTACATTTTGCAAGTCTTATATTAAACATCACTTTTTTCTAATATCACCTTGCTATACCCATTAGCCTGTGAATTGAGGTGTAACTAAGGTAGAGCAGGGCAATCAGCATTTTTCTCAGAAACTGCAATGGAAATTGTCCTTTGTTTCATTAAATTTGTATTCATCATGCTTCTAACAACAAAGCTGTGATACAATTTACACATCATTCTGACTACATAAAAAGCTTTCCATATTTCATATTTTCCATATTTCTACCAAGCAATGATAGAGACAGTGCCCCACATCAGTAAGAAAATTCTAGTATTTCTTTCTGTTCTATTAAACCTAATAATCAGTTCTACTACTATGACAATGCTGACAAGTCAAAAAATGTGACTTTTACTCAGTAGGGAGGATATAATTTTTGCCATAGAAGAAAGACTGAAAAGAATCTCAGTTGATAGCAAATGAGAGCCACAGGGCTCAACCCATCTCTGATTTCCTCCATGTCCCCACCATGAAACAAACTCTAAACATGGTTTTCCTTCCCTGAGGAGTGAGCTTCCCCAAGCTCACTAGATGATATATAAGCACTTGCAGCATTCTTTGTGTGCCTTTATCAGTCTTCAAATAAAAATGCCTTGCTTTGTGTCTGTCAAACATAATTAAATCACTTAGTGTTCAATTACTGAGACAAATGCTGACAAATCCATTTGATTACCATGGACAAGGCTATGCCATCCACTGTGGTATTTTCCTCAGGTTTTTTCCTCTTGATATTGTTCATACTTTTTGGACATTACTTACAAGATGTAGTGAAAAGGGATAGGAGAGTCAGCCGAGTAACACCAATCACACCAATGTGGCTACATGCTGTTCTCACTTTATTAAGCAACTCTGGCATATTTATCCTTCTCTATACACTGTCTCATGCCACTAAATGCTTAATGCTCATTGGTTAAGTAGCTAAATTCATACATGCATGTTAATTACTGATAGGTTGTCACGCTATAAGCATCTTCAGCTAAGGTGTGCCAAATTAGCAGTTCCCACAACGTGCTTGGCATCTGGTCTTGTCTTGGCACAATGCTCATTATTCCTTGTTGTATCCATTTGAGGACAGTACATGGTCTTCAAAGTAACTCTGTAATCTGCAGGCCAGGCTTGTCCAATTCCCACAGGAGAATAGCATGGCCTTGTTCTGCTAAAAGTCCTTCTACAATGTGGTGTCCTGTATGTATTTATGCAACACAGAAAATCATATCTTCAGCATGACCAGGAACAACTCAGCTGCCTATACCTAACCTAAGGCAGCACAAAGAGCTGTGTGAATTGGTGTAAACTGCCCCAAATTCCATATTACCTATCTTTCTTCACTACCACTGCTAACTGGTCTAGGCAGATGAAAGTTGTCTTATGGACGAACTTTTGTCAATTCTATCTTTACTGAAGTGTGAAAATCTCTTTTCCTATCAAACAAACCTTGTCAGTATTACAAGTCTGCTCCTGAAGGCATATAAAAAATTCACTACAAAGATGGGCAGCCCACAAATCCAAAGAGATGCTCTTGTATACTTTTCTTATTGAAGGCGAGTTTTACAGTGTGCTGAACTCACTTCTTCAGTCACTCCCAAGCCAGACTTCATATTAGGAATGCACCTAAGCTTGTGCTGAAAATTAAGGTGGCATTTCAATAGCATTGAGGTTTAAGTCCTTCTATCCTGTTCCTAATGTGTTCCTCATCATGGAATCATAGAATGGCTTTGGGCTGGAAGGAACCTGGAAGATCACCTTGTTCCCAGCCCGCTGCCAAAGGCAGGGACACTTTCACTAGACCAGGCTTCTCAGGGCCTCATTCAACCTGGCCTTGGGCATTTCCAGGGATGGGATATCCACAACCTCTCTGGGCAGCAGAGGTCTGACCTTTGAACTAATCTGAGAAAAGATTCAAGGTCAGTCTTCATTTGAGGGTGAAAGCCAACCTCATTGTTAGCTCCTTTATTGCTGCTTCTCCTACTGTTGTTTGCACTGTTATACTGAAACAAGGCTGTCAAGCCTTGCTTCGTAACATGGTGGGATTTTTTAAAATAAGGTCATTAAGGGCTTACTACCCTACAGCCACTAAAGACAACAGAGATAATTGTAATTATATCCCCAAGAAAATCAATTCCTTAATTTTTTACTACACTCATAGAAAAAAAAATATAGACTGCTCAGCACCTATCTGTCACAAAGGAACTGAACTTTCAAAGGCCCTAAGAGCTGAGCTCTGCTTCCAAAAACAGTTTGTGTATTTATAGTTATGCTTTCTGACCTCCTTTTCTCATTTTCTGGTGGGGATACACAAACTTTAAAAAAAATAAAGTATTTTAATTATAGTAATGGTTCACAAATAAAAATTCCATCTTGGTACAGTCAGCATACAGGGTAAGCCCTGGTGGCCTCTTCACAGACTACAAGTACATATTAGTTTGCTTACCTTTCTTTACTGCTGCCTAGTGATTAATTGACAAATACTGTAGGTGAAGTGCATAAAAATACTTGGGAAAAGCAAGTTCAAAACAACACCTGGAACATTAAAACACTGGACTGGAAAATGTTAAGACACATACCTGCAGTTAATACTCAGTGTTAAACAACACTGAATTGTTCAAATTATTCTTAAGTTTGGTCCTGCAATAGACCTGGATATGAAAAAAGTTCAGGAAATCTTTCTCCCTAATTTTAGCAGTAACACACACAGAGCCTCAGAGAAAAATGCTCTTCAAATTCCTTAAAGACAAAGTAACTTAGTTTCAGGTGAATAAATGAATTTAATTCTTATTTCTGAATTCAACCCTTGGTATCTATACAATACAGTAATATGGTTGGACAAACATAAACCTGATTTTTTTCTCATATAAAGAAGCCAGAGCACAGACTAATTTTGAGATCTTGAGTTTGGATGGGTAGAAGTTAGAGTGTAGAAAATATGCAAAAAAATCATGAACACTGAAATTAGGTAGTAGGTGTAAATATAAAACAGCAAGGAAGGGAAGAAGCGATGATTTAAAAAATCTTTGAGTCATGTTTTGAAACTTTTGGGGGAACTAATCACCTTACACATGCCAGGAACATAAGACTTGGTGATGAACTCACAGCCTAACTCAGCAGCAGTTCCTTAGAATCTGTGCAGTCACATTCAAGTAAACCCTGGGTAAGCAAGGTGAAAATGTAACCCTTTATCAGTCCTCTCAGTATTAATCTTCATGGTAGAATATTCTTCCTCCCATCAAGGTAGGAGTGAAGTGTGAAACAAGCTGCAAGATATGCTTGCTGCCACAAAGAAATTTAGCTGGGTTCTTTCTCAGAATGCCTAATTCTCAAATCAAGTGTTTCTCATTCCATCCAGGCATGCAATTATGTATCCATTACTGACTGCAGCAGTAAAACAAATCCGCTGCTGGAGTTCTGAATTAAAAGTAGGTCCACCCTTTTCACTTTGGGTAAACTGACCCTGACCCTGACTTGACATTCTTACCACACAGCACTGGCAAGAACATTGTAATAATAAAAAGATGGGGGGGAAAAGAAGAAAAAAAGAGCTACTTAGTGCAGACCAAGGGGGTTTTATCTTCTTCATTAAATGGAAGGAAATAGATCATATACAAAATGCATGAAATGGGAGCGACAGAGATGAATAATGCATCCACTACTTGTTTGCATAATGGAGTTATTTGATCAAATTTGACTTCTCAGGCAGAGCAAAACCAAAACATAATGGTTTTCCCACCTTCTTCCAAGAAAGTCCTCAGAAACTCCTTCCCTTTGCAAGGCCACAGGATGCTATAGAATACTAATGAACTCCCAGGGGTTGTAGGCATGCCTGTAAAATAGCACAGGTGATTTTCCCCCGGGAAGATACCAATCACAGGGCACCTGTGCCTGACTGAATGAGTGAAGCTCAAGCACTCAGGCAGGAGGTGGCAGGCAAGGGTCCATTTGTGCTCAGATGGCAGAGAAAATTTGTACAGGGGAAAGAAGAACAAAGGTATTTCAGAGGGGTTACTTTAACAAGTTTAGGGTCTTTTTACCCATAAACAACACATACTTTTGTGAACTTTTAATACAGCAATTTCTCTCCAAGTGTTTTTAGAAAGCTCTGGAAACTTCTAAATCCTTTCAAATGTCTTTGTCACTATTTTATGAATTAAAAGGCTGTTTGATAATGTTCAATCATTTGAACAACAGAGTTCTGTAGTGAAAGGTTCAGTCCTAAACTGAAGTCAAGGGCTGCATCTTCCAATGAGGAAAAGTTAAACATCTGACCAGACCAGCTTCTTTTGACTTTACCTGTGCAGGTGCACATGGTACTGCCCATCTTTTTTATTTCTCTTTTTTCCTTTTTTAATGTTTTAAACTACCCTTGAAAGGATGACATTCACCTCAAAACCAAAAGACACACTTCCTCTGTGGCTTCACTGCACTAAATTTCTGCTAGGACATTTTGCAGTAGAGAAGGAATTTTCTGCTTCTCAACTGAAGCTACTCTGCTGTCATAAAAAATTACAGCCAAACATCAGTGACAAAGAGGTAAACTAAGACATAACTCTTCAACCATAGCATATTTTCCCCCTCATTTCATCCCAAAACATAAGCTATCAGTTGACAAATATCTGTGGTCCTACAAATAGTGCTTGAAGTCAGTACACCAGACTCAGAAGGTTTGGTCCAGTAGCTGAGCTGGGCTGCCTGGCCTGCCCAGGCTGTTATAGTGACTTCCATGAAGGATTTTAGAGTGTAGGCACGTGGCAGAGTTGAAAACCCTGAGACTATGTGTGGACAAACTAACTTTACAGGTGCTCATCAGCATTGCAATGGGAACAACTTATTTTCTGCTTTATCTGAAAATTGCTCAGGAATTCTTGTCTCCTGTAATGGCAGAACTATATTTATTGGGTAAAAAAAGTCTTATTACAGGACAATTTCAGCATTACTTTCATTCTAGCTAACCTAAAATTAAAATTAAACCCAGGGAATCACCAATAAAAAATGCTGCCTGATAGAGATTGATATACAAGTCTAAATTTAGTCTAAAATGTAAGTTGGTTCGAACCTGTGTGTAATAACTTTCTACAGAGTGCTCTACTGAATAAAAATGGTTCATTTATCTTAATAAAAACAATTACATTAATACAATTGAATTTTTATCAGTTTTCCTATTTGAAACTTAATAAAACGGCTTTTTTTCCCATCTGATTTATTTAGTTAATATCATCACTATATGCTCTCTCAAATAATCTAGAAGTAAAAGGCTCC
>NW_005054360.1:681706-710411 GCF_000277835.1 Geospiza fortis | reverse complement strand
TTTGAAAGCACCTTTTACTTACTACTGTAAATTTTGAGTTCTAGGGTTGATTTTCCTTAAGAGAGGATCTTCTCATTGTCACCTAGAAGACCCTGAGCTGTGTTGTACAATGCAATAGTACATGGTTTCTCTGTCAGAATTTGCTTGGGTGTATTGACAAACTGGGCATCAAACCCTTCAATGTACATTCCAAAATGAGGGGTTTTTCAGCACACCTTCAAAATAGTGGTTTTATCTATTCCTCTTTCTCCCAAAGAATTGTTCATCACTGTCAGACTGCCATTACCTGAGATTTCAGTTCTGATGGTCCTGAATGTTGAGGCACAATCTAATCTTCACAGGAAGGGCCCCTGGCACTGTTTCTTCAGGAGAAACGATAATGAGAGTGTATTTTGTAATGTGCCAGAGTTGCTCTAGTTCTGTGAAGCTGTGGAAACAAATATTAAGAACTCTTGCCTAAAAAGCCCACTTTTAATAGGAAATAGTGTGATGGGTTTTACATTACAGACATAAGGAATCCAGACAAATTTATTGTCACCAAAGCAAAGTGCTTCTAAAAGCAATTGTAAATCAGACTAGATAAGGTAACCAAGTATACAGTACTCAAGCCGAGGAAAAGGGATAGGGACCTTGGAAAATAACTGCTCTTTCTCATGACTTCAGTGAAAATATTTATGAATACAGCTACCAGTAGTTGAACTACCCTGTCAGCCTCTGTCCCTGAAAAGTATGCCATTAACTTAATTCTTGAATAAGGACAGTACTTTAAAAATGACGTTGTACCTGGCAGTCACTTTTGAAGCAATTTAAATATCTTCAGGTGTTTTGACAGCTCACCAATCTTCCAATACATAACCTTTTTCTGTCACTCAGAGCACAGTTTCTTGAGTCAACTCTCACAGCATCAATGCTAATAGTAGTTTAAGACAGAACCTACCTCCTACAAGTAGGGAAAAATAGCAAAAAAGAAAATTTAGTCTAATGCTTACTGTTCTGAGTCTGAACTTTTTCCTTACAGATGGCCATGGTGACTTGAGGTGAATGAGCAAACTGTACAAGCTGCTTTTAAAAAGCTGGGATGTTTCTTTAATCTGTCCTGACGAAGATTCACTCAGTTCATGTCTGCAGCATTTCCTCTGTAAAAGCCAAACTGCCATTCTCAGGCAGGCATCCAAAATCTAGCTGCTGTTTTTCTTCTTACAGACTATTTTCAGGAAATGTGACCAGTTCAGTGGAGCTCCCCAGGAGGAGCACAGGACCAAAGATACCTATGATAAAATCATTCATCATTTCTGAGACTTCATTGTATATTTTAAGACAAAGCAAGTGTTAGATGATATAATATGACCACCTACAATAACAGACCATATGGATTCAAATAAAATATCTCTGTCTGGATTTCAGTGGCATGGGAATGGCTAACAAGGGTTTTCCAGGAAGGTATCTGGTCTGCATTTAAACACAACAGAGAGAAGAAGTTGGGCCTTATTTGGACTTGATTTTTCTGGCTAACAATGCAAATATCCCCAGCAACGCTACATATTTGCACTCAGAGCCATCAAGGCAAAATAAATAATCTTAGAAAAGCTGCAACTCCAAAGCCTTTCAGTGGGTAGTCAATCTAGAGAGGAAAAAGCAAAACCAGATTCAATGCAGTGTTGCACATAGGCAGCAGCATTTACATCTGCATACTGCCCAAAACAAGGAATTCAACCTAAACCCAAAGCTAAGCTGAGACTACAAATTAAAAAAAGACTGCAGACTTAAGAAAAATTTATACAGCTGTTTGGGGTTGTTTTTTCCAAAAAGGCAACATGTGGTGTGGGATTTGATAGGGGGAGAAGGTAAAAAGAAAAGAGTCTGATTGTCCCAGTTATGACACTACATCAAAATGCAAAAAAAAAAAACTGGTAACATCCTTTTAAAAAGAGGAAGCAGAAGAAGACTCCTTTTAACCTGCACAAGAGTACTCCAGAAGTCAGAATGAAGGTCTGCCAGAAACCAGACTGATCTTAACAATTTGGATCATGTCCACAGAACTGTATTTACTAAGAGCATGTTGCTTGTACTGATGGTTAAACTGAACATGAAGATCAATAGTACCTGGAAAGTCGATAGAGAGAATGATCCCCTGAATGATTAGCCTTTGCTGCAAGAGGGAAGAACATATCCCACCTGCCTTCATTCTCTCTCCAGGATCTAAAATGTCTTTCTACAGGGGATGCACTCAAAAATGCTGGTCACAGAACAAAGCACAACTGGAGTTCTGAGGGCCAACACAACAGGTCAGCAGCTCCACTCCTCCCTGCCAAGATCACAGATTACTGCCTCTGTTCTTCAGCATCAACAAGGATTCACATTATATTAGTGAGAAGTGTCTGCAGGCTACAGACTGAAAGACCAATTCCTAATGTAAAGCTACTGCTATAAAGTCATACAGCTATGGATTATCTGAATGGATAATTACAAACATTCTCACACCTGCAACCCAAAATTATTTGGGACTTAACCAAGGCAAGAAATAATAGGGGGGAAAAAAAACCTCTCAAAACACAAGGACTGTGCTTTGTAACAGTGTTTATATCTTTGGAGAAAACAAATGGAGCAGAGCAAGAGCACTGCCAAATGCTTGATGTTTACAATGGACAAGTGAGTTTACAATGGTATTCTTTCCTTACTATAATGTTATCCTTTCATGTAATTCTAACTAAAAAGGTGAGTGCACAGCTGTTGTATGGAATTCATGCTTTTCAAGCCCTCCTCTTCTTCATTACTCTTTCCTGGACAGGGCTTTGAAGGTTGTGGCCCCAGTTTATGGGGACAGCTCGTGTGGCCTCAGTGATGTACACAGTGCTTCCCACCCACACCAACTTCCTTTTCCTTCCCACCTCTGTGACCCACGGCAGTCATTTCTTGTGTTACACACATACAAATTCAAACACAGTTAATGTAAAGCCTATGGAAAATCCAGTGAGAAGTAAGGACTTCAAAGTTGACACATCTCACCTATTACACGTATTTCAACATTTTCACCATTTAGCAGTGTTACAACAAAGATACACAAATAGGGAAAACACTTAAATCTGCTGCAGTATGACAAAGATGCAAAATGTCTCTCCATATCATCATGTAATCACCAAAGAAAATATTTCTAGATTACACTTGTAACAAAAATGACTGCTATAATGTACCATTTTTTAAAAACAATGTTAGAAAGCAGCTAGAATAATCCACTTATGCATAATTAAAAGCAACACTCAATCACCTATGGAAATGAAACATAGCTGAAATGTGCATTAAACATGAAAAAATATTTCTTCCTTAAGTAGCTCACTGAATAATACTTCATGAGAATTGCTTTTTATTCACAGTCTATGTAGCAATAAAGTGGTCCCCTAGAAAGCAATCATTATTACAGAAAAAACTCAAATTTAAAAATTAAAACTCATTCTACTACCAAGAAAAAAATCAGTCTCACCATTCTTCATAAAAATATTCCCAAATATTCATATCAGGATGACAGCAGCATTTTATTTAGCCATTTCTTTTAAACAAGCATCATATATTAGTTTTCCATATAAAAATTTTGTATAACTAAGCAGCAAAGAAATGCCTCCTTCAGCCAGTGTATTTACTTTGAAGGGCAGTGGAACAACGTGAATTACAGACTTTAAGCTCTACAGAGCAAATATTTGCTCTCACATGCTTAAAATCAATTTGTGCCACGTCCCGTATATATCGGAAGGTAATGATGTCTTATCATGGCTGGTAGAAGTTTACAAGTTCTGGAGTGCTGCTTTCTTTCACTTCCTTTCTTGGAAAAGAGATAAGATGCTTTGGCTGAGCTAAAATAACACCATGAATATCCAACGGCATAAGATAGATATGATTAGTGATGGAACTGGACAAATGGTATCAAAAGTTTCTAAACTTTTCAAGAGGAAAAAAAAAAGACGTACATTTGGTGAGGCTTTGACTGGTAGATAGGTTTCTAGAAATGCTCAATATGTATCACAAAGCCATCTGCCATGATCATAGAGCAGGACCCTCTCCAAGTGTCCTTTTTACACTTCCTCCCCATAAAAAAGGATTAAGATTAATGCACATTTTTAATCAAGTTTTACCAGCCTTTCAAATCATACAATTTCCAAGAGAAGCTACCTGAAATACATGTTTTCATATTTCAAAATTGCACTTATTAAAAATGTTCATTCAGGAAAATGCACTGCCCATGTTGCTTCACTGCATTTCAGTATCAAAACAAGTATCAGAATGTCTTAATTTCAAAAGAACCTAGAACAATTTACTAAACAGCCCTCGGAATCCTCTAATTCTAGGACAGTATTCTATACCTTGTAGTCTATTTGGAAAACTCCCAATTTATAATGCAGCATTTGTAGTCCAATTAAATGCACCACCAAATCTATATTTTAGATCTTCCATCCACTCAAAGATTTAACCATTAGATACTTAGATAATATATGAAGGGATAAAAATATTTAAAACCTTGCACAAGCAGCAAGTCAGCATATTCCAAAATTTAATGTTATCTCTACTAAATCAATATCAGAGAAGTTTTCAAAGTAAGTTGAGATGCTTACAGCTATTATCTAAGAAAATAAGAATCTGGATATATTGATTCCCTTTCTTCTATTGTAGTAGAAGAAAGAAATGTTGAGCTTGTTATAGAAAAAGTGTCTAAAGCAAATGATTTCTCAAAAAACTTACATGCACATCTTCACACACTTATTAGAAGTTTAACAGAAAAAAGTGGTTAGCAAAAGCAGCTGGCAAGGGAAGAGAGTCTTGACACAAGTATAAATAAAGCAGAGTGGAAATGCAAAGCTCAGAAGGGATGCCATGTTTTCTGGACTAAATCAGACAGGAAAAATGAATCTACAAAGGATGAAAAAGCAGCTGACCACAGAATCACACAGAAGCTGAGCCTGGAAGGCACCTCTGAAAATCATCCATTCCCAATTTCTACTCAGAGCAGGCCCAGCTAAACCAGGTTGCCCAGGGCCCCACACATTCTGAACATCACCAATGGTGGTCACTCCATCACATCCAGGGACAACCTGCTCTGCTGCCTGACTACCCTCACACTGTAATCAAAAAAGGGGTTTTTTACTGCTTCAGTCTGAAGCCCTACCTCTTGCCTTGTCACTGACTATCCCTGAGAAGAGTCTGCCTCTCCTTTACATAGAGAAAACACCCAAAACTTCTCTTCTCTACGCTGTACAGTCCCAGCTTGCTCAGCCTCTCCTCATTCAAGAGGTGCACCAAACACCGGATGACTGTGGTGGCCCTTGGCTGAACTCCCTGCAGAGTACCTATGTCTCCTGAACTGAGGAGCCCAGAAGTGGGCACAGCCCTGCAGAGGAGGCCTTGACCAGCTGGCAAAGCTCTGCCTAACACAGCCCCAGAGGCTGAGCAAGCCTTGCAAGAGCACCCTGCTGGCTCACGGTCAATGTGGTGCCCACCAGGACACCCTGAACCTTTTGCACAAAGCTGCTTCCCAGCTGCTCAGCCCTGCAGCCTGCGCTGGTGCATGGGGTGAGGTGCAAAACAAGGACCAGTGTCCCGCCCCAGCCTCTCTAACATCTCAGCACAAAGCTGCTCTGGCAGGATGCCTCTATGCAAAGGACCGAGGAATTCACAGCTCCAAGTAAATGTATCCATGGATGTTCAGCCGCACACATTTATATGATGTTCATACATGTGCACACATACACAGGTTAGCTGTAAATACACGTTAACATAAAAACATACAAAAATATTTAAGGGTTGCAAATATTTCAGTTTATTAGCTATAGAGAAAGTTCAATTTGTTTCTCAGGTCAAGGCAACTGAGTTAGTTTAATTTTAAAACGTAACAGTAAGACTATAACTGGTTATGGTGGCTATATGGGATTCACTTTGCTTAAATTAGAATGCATGGTTATACCTCTTCATGAATACTTCTTTTCCCTAGCCAACCATAATTGAAAGATGAAAAATTATTAAAAAGTTTAGAAGGAATTGGTGATGAAAAAAAAGTAGCTATTACATTCTGACAAAAAGAGTAGAGTTCAGTAAGCAAATCCTACCACCTATTTCATGCAAGTAAATGAAACTGGTTGCCTTGAGAATAGCTGTGGTAAATCTGGGGACCAAATTTAACTTCAGAGGGATTCTGATCCTGCAGCAAGAAGAAAATAGCAAAATATAACAAACATTGTCTGATTGGTCTCTAAGCAGAATCTACTTTCCCTGACCATCTTTTATAAGTTAAGGAATAATCAAAGACAAATATCTTACTTATCTTGGGAATTTTATATACATAGGATGCTTGGAAGAAGTATGTTTCTTTTCACTACTTTTTCAGTGATAAAAAAAAGAATAACATCCTTATAGATGAACAATAAAGAAATGCAGTAAGATGAAACTCAGCTTACAAAATAGTCAAAACACAAAAAAGTAGTAATACTCAAAAACCTGAAGATCCAAAATCAAATATTCTGCATTCCCATATTAGTACTGATGCTTAGTACATTCATAATCTCAAACAGCAATGGACAAAAAAGTATTAAAGAAACACAAAAGATGATTCCAAGGTTAGTAAAGACTAAGAAAACTCCAGGACACCAGCCCTTGATAGCCATCAGTTTACAAATGTAAACCAGAATAAAAAGTCATACAAATTACTGAGATTTAAACAAAAGCATAGATAACCCAAAAGCAGTCATTTTTCATTTGCAAAAAAGCACTTACCTCTTAACAGAAGTCACCAACAAAAGTGACTGTATTTGAATGTCTAGTGTTATAAAATTGTGCTTAGAAATAAAGCTAAATCAGTTTTTTTCCATTAAGGTTATTACTATGATTCAGTACATTGTTTTGAATATAAAGATTCAGCAGCTATTGTCTCCAGTTTTTCTTCATGAGAGCTTTAATATGTTTTCAAGATAGCTTTAATTTTTTATAGAAAAACAAATGACCTTTATTCTCTAGGCTAATTAAACTTGCCTCTTGTGTAGGTATGATGAACTATGAAAAAAGCAGGAAAAACAGTTACTGCAGTTGATAAAAGTAACACAGACAAGTTTTTTCTATTGCTTAACTTTCTCAAGGCTTTAAAAAAAACCCCTAGTTTTTTCAAAGAAAAAATTAACTGCAGTATGTATGTATGTATGAGCAGAATTTTCCTATTTTAACTATGAAAAAACCCTCTGCAGTATATTACCTGAGTAAACTGATAGTTAACTCAAGAACAGAGTCTGCACAGTTCATAGGAAGCTGTGTCCTTTGCAGTGACAGCAACAGTGTGTTTATCTAAGAGGAGTTCGGGTGATTTAATTTTTGACCAAAATTCTATCACAAGTCAAGAAAACTATGAAGCTCATCAGATATAGGTTTCAAAAATATATCAGGATGCTTAAGTCTTGCTGGAATATCTGGAGCATGGTATAGGTACATGCTGTGATGCATCCCCAACCCCCACTCTGAAGATGATCCAGCCTGAGCCCTGGTTGGAGCCCATCTCAGCTCACATGCTTGGCACACCTCTCTGCAGAAATCAAATTCTGGAGAAGGTAATTCGCACACCTGGAGACCACTCTTCAATTCCAGTCTATCAGTTTAGAGATAATAATTTTGCCTGTGGGCCAGCTGTAAAATGGGGGTAATAGTCTTTGTGTCACCTCATAAGACAAGCCTGTCAAATCTCTCACAGACTGGACCAGATGCTTTGAAACCAAAATGCTGCACATTTATCTAATTGCATATATCTAATTGTGCTTAATGCTACTAGAGGCATTTTTCAGACATTGTACAGGCCTCTGGACAGTGATAACAAATGAGGACTCTGAATGAAGCTGTGCTCTGTTTATGCCTGGGTTTGCTACAGCTTCTGCCCTTTCACTCTGGGAAAGGCAATTCACAGCCAGCCTGCCATGAGGATGGTGCAGCTTGGCTCCAGTCCCCACGCTCCTCCCTGCAAGGCTTTTTGTGCCTCCCAATACACCCTGATCTTCCTTCTCTTGCCCCAGCCACAGTTTTTCAACCTCTCTCCTCTCTTTTCAACCTCTCCCTTCCCTGCATTCATCCCCCTCTCTGCAACTTCCCCTTTGCTCCCACCACGTATATTTTGCTCATGTTCCACCAGCCAACTAAAATTCTGGGCCTCACCTCTTCCCTTCCCAAACACAACAGGAAGAAGCACCAGCACAACTAATCAGCATTGCCTGACAGGATCATCTGAACGTCTCTGTTTAGCAGAGAAAGATCCAAAAATTGCAGTCACAGATCTGAAAGAACTGGAAACTGATGTAATGCTACATCACCTGTCACATGCAATATAAACCAAAAAATCTCCCAGCTATTTTAGTTTGACAGACAACATCATTCAGCCAACCACTTACCCCTTTTCATGTTTTAACTTTGGGGGAAGGAAAAACAAAACAAATAGAACTGACCCAGATGAATTTAAATGCTCAAGTTAAGACTGCTAGCTAAGATGAAAGGAATTTTTGCAAAGGTTTTCTTCTTTGAAGAAAACATCGATAACCAAGATTAGCTCCTGAAAAACACAGACTCATTTAAATTTTTTGTCTTTAAAGCAAAGATGCTGTAGCTAAGCAACCTGGCTCTTTCCTAAACTGAAAGCTGGTTTTCACAGCACCTTGTTTATCACTGAGAACTCCAACAAAACTCCACCTTATTTTATGTAACAGTGTCTGGGGGAGTGCCAGATTAGATCTGGTTTACTGTCATAAGGGGACTTTTCCCATGAATGCAGATGATGCAAAAGTTATTTTTAAAATAGCATCCAAAATGTTTTTTTGTGTCTACTGCATGCTCTTCCAATACCCTGAGCTGTTTGGAGAGAACATGTCTGCTTCTGAATCCAAGACGTGCTGGCTATGTTTTCTTTACCTGCACACTGAAGTGAACCCCTGCACTTTCTGCCTTAGTTTCCCCCTTCAGCCCAGGGTTTGACATAGCATTTAGTATTTGTTTTCTACCACTAATGATGTTATTCTAAGACAAAATATATCCTGACATGTTCTCTGCTCTGATCCTGTGTTGAATGCAATCTGGAGCTTCAAGAATGATTATTATTTCCAAATTAGAAGCTAACTATAGTCCATAAACCCATTCACTCAGACTGAATCACCAAACAGCTTTGATTTCAAATTCTTCTAATTCTGACTGCACTTTCCCTAATGGATAGGACAGAAAATACATGCAAGTAAAAAGTAAAATCAATGACACTATGACCCAGTGGGTTATGACTTCAGATGCTAATCTCTTGCCACAGTTCCCCTCCCACAGACTGTGCACATTAATAGCCTTTTCCCAGTCTGACAAGGGCACTGAAAAGCACTTGCTTGAAAAACCTGGAAAGCATTGGGTTCCCCCCACCCCCTCCCAACCCAGTCCCATTACAATTCTATTTTTAACCAGTCCCCACCTCCCCCTTGTTCAGCTGCTTGTAACCTTGCATACAGTATCATAAAATATGATGGACCAAAATGTTTTGCTAAACAATGGAAAAAAGATTTTGGCTGCACTACTCATTTGTTTTGCCTTCTCAACTGATTTTGTGTTTGTGCACAATAAATAAACACACAGTAGGCCTATGCATCCTTCTACAAACAGGGATATGCAGCCACAGTACACAGACAGCACTGCAGCCTTCTTGTTTACTCTGCTTCCCTCATTTCCTCCAGATATTTTTGCACGCTGTCATTTGTGGAATACTGTCGAAACCCAAAGGGATGTCAGCTGAGCCTGCCTCACACTGCAAGCTGTTGGCAGGCTCATTAAGGCCAGGGGAGCAGTGTGGAGTCTGCTGCCATGCTCACAGACTGACGCTGCTGGCTGGAAGGACCCGGCCGAGCTCAGGGGGCCACACCAGCTGATTTCTTCGCATGCTCCTCAGCCTCGACATTATTGCTGGTGGCTCCACAAGGACTCTAAAGCTGTTACGAAAAGCGCCAGCAGCTGCTGTCAGCATTTATGGAGAAGAAATCCAATATAGTAAAAGTCTTTAAGGGTTTCAAACAGGGTAAAAGCGCATGTTTTCTTACTCCCATTACCTGCCTTGACTGTACATTGTACAGCACTGCCTGTACAATGAAAGTACTTTGCATTTGTTACTGAGTAACTACACCTTTTCTGTTTGTAAATTTCAGACTTGTCTGCAGCGTTTTATGATCTACCCAACTTAATTATTTCTAACTCTGCAGATATTACCTGTCATATTTGTTGCAGCCCCAGAGAATCCAAATATCTTGCCCAATAGCTTTGGGGGAAGCCATTGCCTATTTGGGAGTCAAAGTAGAAGGCAGGAAGCAAAATGCAGCTCTCTCACAAAAGCCACCTGGCCATCAGCCTCTTTTGGGCTGATCCAGTTATAAAAAGAAAGGAGAAAAGCATAACAACTGAAATAGACTTTAGCCATGGCTGCAATTTGGCTTTCCTGTGTTAAGTATCACCTAACTTCCTGCTTAATTAGGTTGAGCAGTGTCCAGTTACCCTGTGGTTTAAGAAGGGCACTCTTGTTCATCTAGGCTGCTACAAAATCAGGATGCATGTGTACTGCCCACAAAAAGAGAACAAATCAGAAAAAAATCCACTACATATTAGAAATTTAAGTTGTTAAATTAAAAATGGGGAATTCAAAGTTCTTAGTGCTTGGGTTTTTTTTCTGGTTTTTGTACTTGAGGGCATCATACATAAAGCAAGATATTTAAGATTCATCAATCCTAAGGAACACCTAAATCTAAGGACAAATGGAAGTTTAAGGAAGATTAGTATGTCTCAGCATTTTGTATATTTGAATCATAATATTCCTAAATCACTCAACCTGACACTGGGTTTTTTTCCAAGCAAGGACTAACACTATAACTATCCCATCACAATCAGGTTGTTCTTGATGACCTTCCAAAGACAAATCCCAGTGCCAGTTAGCATCATCTCCTAACACTGCTGTGCCAGACTATGTGGAGGCAATACAGTACTTTCAACAACAGTCTCTATTTTCTGGAAGAAGTTGGATCCCATCCATGCCTTCCCTTTTTTCTGTCTAGCACATACAGACCACTGGCTTACCATATGTTTCCATGCACCTTCATCTCCCTCATTTCAATTGATTTTTATTTAGAAAACAAACACTTCAGAACAGCATAGAAAGTAGAATTTGTCTGCATGTGTCTAGTAGATTTTAGCCACTATAATAGCATTTTGATTAATCCACAACTTTGGTCTTTTCCTCCCATTCTTGTATAAAGTCACTCTCTATTTTCACAGCATTAAGAAAGAAGGGAGCTGTATTTGCAAAATTTTTAAATATTCTGAAATATTGAGCTTTATACCTTTGGTTTGGTGGTATTGGTGGCCTGGCCACATGATATGGGCTATGAAGTAAACACTTTCAGAGCCAAATCAGAAATTCACTGTGGCAAAGGCTTATCAAACACGCTGCACAGAGGCTATGCTGCAGTAAATACTCAAGTCACCTGACAAAATTGAAGTGAGCAAGGAGGGTCTAACTAGAGCAGAACTGGAAATCCAGAGATCTCCATTCTCTTCCTACCCTGCTGGAGACAGACTTTGTAAATGGGGGCAGAGCATTCAACCATCAGCAGGTATTTGTTTAACTGCTCCTAGGTAGATAAGAGAGAGCACAGGGAATATGATTTCATTAGCATTTATAACCAAAACTGTGTGGGAAATATGGTTGCACAATTATGTAAGTTACCCTTATTCTGCACAGTGGGTTCCAATGAAACAAGTATGGAAAGCAGCACATGGGACCTTCTCTGGGGTTCAGCTGTGGCAGTTTCTGCTCAGTAGCTGGTACAGGCTAAGCAATGCCTGCATTAAGTCAAGGGTTTTCCAGTTTCCAATGCTCTGCACAAGAAGCAAGCAGAGCCAGGACAGCTGACCTGGGCTGGCCAAAGGGATATCCCACACCATGGAATATCCTGCCTGGTGGCATGGATATAAGCTGGGATGAGTTGGGCAGGAGGGGCCACTTGCTGCTGGAGGACAGGACAGGCGTGGGTCAGCAGGGGATATTGTGCATCATAGGTTGTTCTCAGGTTTAATCTTCCTTTTTTTTTCCCCATCATTATAGTAATAGTACATTTTATTATCATTATTATTACTATATTGCTTTGTTTCTATTATTAAACTGCTCTTATCTCAACCCACCAGCTTTATCTTTTTTCCCCAGTTCTCCACCCCATGGCAGTGGGGCAGGGGAAATAAAGGAATGACTGCTTGGGACTCAGCTGCCAACTGAGGCTAAGCCACAAGAGACCTAGGACTGGATTTTTTCCCTTTTATTCTTGGTTGCGGAGATGCAGTTTACAATCCCACCCCTCTGCTGACATATTTTGCTTATAAGACGTTAGGAGAAGGAGGAGCACTTGCCAAAGTATATTATCACATTTGGGATAACTAGAATTTATTAAAAAAAAAAAAACATTTACCAGATCACATGGGAAACAGTATTTTCTTCTAGGAAGAAACGGGAGTGATTTAAAAAGTATTCCCTTCAATTCAGAAGTCAAAAAGTACTTGGCAGAGAAATACATTTTTTCACTTGCAGAAATATTTAGTCTTAAATTAGTCTTTATCAAAGACTTGATTTTGCATTTCAAGTTTATTTCATGAAAAAAATCAAAGAGAAAAATACAAAAAAAATGTTTACAAAAATTCTGAGTTCTTCTTGCTCAAAAATGTTAGCAGCTGAATTCATCAAAACCAACTGTTTTTCTAAATTTAGACTTGGCTTTGATAAATTGGCATTTTACAAAAAATTAGGCAAACATCTCCTGACTTCTGGTAGACAAATGTCAATTTCCCCTACATTTTAGCTGTCCTTTCCAAAAGTACAGAAGTGCACAAGGTACCTACTCTCACAGAAAACAAATGGGTGCCTTTGAAATCACCTTTACACAGGAGAATGAAAAGAAAAATCAAAATGTATTTTGTTTAAAAGTTTCATTGAACACATATGACAGACCAGGCCGAAGGATCCATGATTTGCTGACAGATGGAACCAGACACAGACCTTCAGAAGAAAGGGGAAGCAGGAAGGAGCTGAGCACAAACATTTTAGTCAGCTCTGTCAAAATGTTGGCATTTCTACTAAGAAGGAATTACAGTATCCAATTCTGCCTGTTATTCTGTATCACTCTATCAAATGACCATGTTTTTCTGAATAATTAACATTAGCATTCCAGCTACTTCTACTACATTTTGCAAAGTTGTCCAAGCAAAAGTGACACTGACATTAAAATTCTATTTTGATTTTGAGCACAAAATATTTGTTTGACTTGCAAAGCAGAACCTCATAAATTATTTCATTGGTAATCTTTTTCCCTGTAATTGCTATCTATTCACAATAATTTTGCTTCTGTTTTACCATCAATAATTCCGAAATGCATGCACTCCTGAAACTCATGCATCCCGTAAAACCTCACACAGAAAGATTCCTTCAGCCCCACAAACCACATTCAATGTCTGTAAAATACATAACATTTATACTACAGAACAGTGCTCAGTGTGGAGATTTGTTACTGAAGTGAGGTCCCTTAGGGACAGACATACCTCAGAATTGTTGAGATGACACCTGTGTGTCCCTGAGAACCATCCCTCGCTCGAGCACTGGTCAATGTCCACCTTCTGCAGATTGATGTCCACTTTGACAACACCTCTGAAAGCAGAGAGGAAACAGCCTTGAACACAACTGCAGAAATAGGTTAAGCCTTTTGTGATGCTGTAGCCTGAAAAGCAGAACTACCTCTTTCTTCTAAATATGGAATTTGATAAAATGTCTAAAACCAGAAAAGTTTTGTGCTCCCAGAGCCATGGTCACAGAAACATTCTTATTTTAGACTTTACTGAGATGTACTGCGGACAAGAGCTCAGTAAATCCAACATATTAAGACTAGGGTGGCAGTTAAGAACAAGTTGTATGTTCGAACAATGTAATGCCCTTCACATTTTACTGTGCAGCAAAGACCCAAAATAAATACAGTGAAAGAGCTGCACTACTTTTTCTGAAGCTAGCAACCTTCCCAGGCAGTTCTGAGTGCAAGGTACCAGACACTGCACATCACCCTATATCCAGCAAAAACTACATTCTCCCCTTTGCTCCAGGGAACCCTATTTGCCAAAACAACTGGCAAAAGACTTTTTTTGTACCCTCCCCAGAGACAGTCCACCCTCCAGAGACATTCAGGCCTCTTCTCTGCAGGTCAACATCCTCCTCCAGCAAGCATCCAAGCCCTCTCCCCACATCTCTGCCAGCTGGCCCTGCAATAAAACCTGATACAACATCAGAAAGCTGCACAAGCCACCAACACATCACTGATGTCTGTGGAAAAAAAAAAAGTTTCCTACACACACATGTGCTGAAGGACCATCTAAATTGTGTAAGTCCTATACCAAGTAGTCTCTAGGTTTCATCACCAAGTTTACCTCAAAAATTCTTTTGAAAGAAAATCCAACAAGCCAATTTCAAAGCTGACACTCTATTGTACAAAAAACTTGAAAATTATCAGAAGAAAAAAGGTACAAGACTGTAGTTTTTTAAATAAAAGGTACAAGACTGTATATATTTTTTTAAAAAAAGCCTTCAAAGGTTTACATATTCTTCAGAATGACCTAGGATATTTATAGCATCATTTTGTCACAGCATGTCATCTCTGACTGCTTTGCTGTAGTCCAGACTTGACAAAAATGTCAATATGCAACTTCTAGTTGCTAAATCATGACACAAACTCATTCATAGTGGATGAATGCTCTGTGCTAATTTTTTACATCCAGAATACCATTCCTTTCAAGTCAATCATTTCAGCCACTTGGGACAGATGTTTTCATTTCCACAGTCTGGACTTCCACAACTACAAACACCATCATCTCCCTTCTTTCAGGCTGTGAACTAACAAGGGCATGGCCCAGACTCTATCTCAGAAGCACCTCATTCACCTCAAAGTGTGTTCCCTCTTTTAATTAATGCTCATAACACAATAATAGTAACAAGATACGTACAGAGCCATATATTTGAGACAATATGTACAAGCAAAATTAGAATATAAGAGTGAGCTTGATCAAAACAAGGACAATGCTGTTCCCTCATACCTGACCCCAGTACAGCAAGAGTCCACAACAGCTAAATTTGGACATTCATCTTCAGGCATGCTGTATAGTAAATGGAAAAACACAACTACATCATGTAAGTGGTCAGAAGAATGCATGAGAAAATTACATAAAACAGACAGTAGGAAGTTAGACAGTACAGGAGCACTCAATCCCACTCAGTCTCCTGACTGGAATCTAAACAATCTAATGCTGGGCACATTTAGAAATTGCTTGAAATACTTAAGTGCTGGTTCTAGCAAGTTAAATTTAAAATAGCATAGACCACACTTCTGGAATATTCTGATATATTTTTAGTTTTTCCCTTTGTACACTTGTTTTGAACAGCAGTTTCAGCAGGGACTGCTCAAACCATGTTTCTACCCCAAGGAACTGGTTTTTCCATATTCTGGGTGAGCAATAACCTCAAAAGGAAAAACTGACATTTTGCACAGATTATCTCTTCAAAACACTGATGTCAGTGGATTACAAATTTAACCTGGCAAGAAGGTGCCTGATTCATATGCCCATAGCAGTAGAGACAACAGATCACTCATCTGGTCATGTGTACATCCCACCAGGTATGTTTCTAATATTTTCTGGACCTTTTTGAGCTAATACAAATATTAGTGTGTGGGCTGAGGACAGGACCTGTTCTGCAAATGAACACTCTCCCCATAGCTGCAGACAGGCACAAAGCAGGCAGCAGGACCAGGACCAACACTACTCTTTGCTCTCCTAATTCATGTTATACACCAGTCACACTGGCAAAGCTATCAAGGATTAGCATCATCCTGACTACTCCAAAGAAATCAGTTTGCACAGTAGGAAAAGCAGTGATGATTTAACTTTTAATAGAAATGCAACCCGTTCACATGAAGCACCTGATGGAAGAAGGTTTCATTTCCTTTACATGGAAAGTTTTACCCTTGTGTACATTTTGTTTTTAACTAGTAGGAGAGGAAACTCACCTTTCCCTCCTCAAATATTTCTGCAAAGAGAAGTACAGATTTCAAATATAGGACAAACTAATCACTGCCTAAAGAGAAGAAAACACTGTTAAGAGTTTGCTGTGTGGTATCACGAGAAAGCCCTGTAGAAGCAGAGTGCCAGTAAAAAAGGATATAAATATTTTCCAGAGAAAACTTACCTAGAGGTTACTTGTGAGAAAGCTAACACACACAAGCCAGAGAAATTAGGGTTATTAAGTACACTGAGAAGGCATTTGAGTATGGTCTTGTACCAGAAGTGCTGCAATTTGGAGAATTCATGGCATGTTCCAGTGGGACAAGCATCTCAAAGCAGGAGAGCATCCTAACACTCCGAGCCATGTACTGGAAAGAAAGGAATATACTTCTGGACTTCACACGTCAGAACTGATTAAAGAACTTACATCCTTTGAAAGCTCTTTAACACAATTACTTTGTTAAAAATAGATGTGAAAATCAGATTCATACAGCAACTATCATTGGAAGAAGCCTCTTGTGATCAATCCAATCAGCTCAGAGCAGGCTCTTAAATTGGGGGTTTTTTTATACCTTCAGTAATGGAGACTTCACCATCTCTGGGAAATCCAATCTAGTGACTGACCAAACTCACAGTGTCCATAAAAAAGATTTCTGATGTTTAAATGAAATTTCTTGTATTTCAGTTTGTGCCTCTTGGGCTTTCCATCCTTTCATTGGATAAGGTTGAGAAAGGTCCGTCTCTCTCTCCTTTACACTTTTTCACCGGGTACTTACACACAAAATACCCCTGGAGTCTTTTCTTCCCCAGGCTGAACAGTACCAGCTCACTCAGTCCTTCCTGTACATCAGATGCTCCAACCTTTAACTGTCTGTGTGGCCTTGCACTAGGTTTGCTTCAGTACATCCATATATCCTGTGCTGAGGAGCCCAGAAGGGGACATAGCACTCTTAATGGGGACCCCCACCAGGCTGGGGAAAGAGGAAGGATCACTTCCCTCAACCCACTGGCAAAAACCTCCTCTCACCAGCCAGGAGGCTGCTGCCTCTCTCTGCCACAAGCACACATTGCTGATTCGTGTCAAACCAGCGCCCACCAGGAGTGTGTCAGAAGTGACTGACCTCCAGATGGTCACCAGCTCTCTAGACACAGAAGGCTGCTGAGTTGGTTAATCACAATTTTCCCCCTCAGAAATCCATGCTGACTACTCCCAATCACATTCCTCCTCTTCATGTGTTCCAGAAGGGGTTTTCACAATTATTTGCTCCATCAGCTTCCCAGGGACTGAGGTGATAGTGATCAGCCTGTAGTTCTTGGACTTTCCAACATCTTTTGTCACAAAGTACACTTTTCCATTCAGCAGCTTTCATTCTAAAGGCCTTGGAAAAGACCTTTAGGTCATTGAGTCCCAGCCATTACCCAAACACTGCTAAAGTCACCACCAAACCGTGTCCCTAAGTGCCGCCTCTTCTAAATACCTCCAGGGATGGTTACTCAACCCTGGCAGCCTGTTCTGATGCATGACAATCTTTCAGTGAAGTGAGCTTTCCAAATATCCAATGAAAAACTCATCTGGCACAACTTTCCTCTTGTCTTGTCACCTGGAAGAAGAGACCAACCCTGACCTCCCCCCAGCCTCCTTCCAGGCGCTTGTAGAGAGCAGTAAGGTCTCCCCTGAGCCTCCTCTTCTCTGGACTGAACTCCCCCAGCTGCTCCTCATAGGACTTGTGCTCCAGACCCTTCACCAGCTCCATTGCCCTTCTGTGGACTTGCTCCAGCCCCTTTAATATCTTTCCTAAAGTGAGGGGCCCAAAACTGAACACAGGATTTGAGGTACAGTCTCACCAGTGATGAGTACAGGGGAATGATCACTCCCCTGGTCCTGCTGGCTAGATTACTGCTGATACAAGATACTCATGATCACAGTCATGCTCAGACAGAGTCTCTGTATTCCTCACAGGTTATCTGGCCCTCTTCCACCTGCACTTTCAATTTCTGCTTCATTTTTGTCAGGATCACAGTTAAACCATCCAATATCAAAAATATTTTCATAATATTTCTTCCAGAAATACTACAAAATTCTTTCATTTCAAACTAAACACATGTTCCTTTTGCTTCTCTTGTACTAAAGTTTTTCTTAGAAGAATGTTTGTCTTTCACAAAACCCAATCTCCATGAACTCAATGCAAACTTTTTTACCTACACTCTTCTCCCATCTACAGCTCTTCTGTAGCGCAACTTGAACTTTGGACATGGCTAAGTTGATCTGGTTTTCCCTTTTCTCAGAGTTTTGTGAGTTTCTGGGGTGAAAACCTACAGCAAGAAGAAACAGGACAGTGCAGGAGCAGGAAAGCAATCTCTCCTTACAGTTACAAGCTGTCACAGGATTTCAACTGTTGCCCCCCATGATGCATATCATTATTCTTTTTTCACCAGACCTCTGCAATACATGTTTCATAGTAACATCATAGTTCTGAAGTAATACCAGGGTCTGAAACTACCTGAGGATACAGTGCTTTCAAAAGCAAAGTTTCTTGAAGCATACATGTGGCATTTATAAAAGGTGTCATGATGGTACAAGAGTTCTATGAGTTCATTTGAGATGCATTTTGAAACACCACCTCAGACTTGTACCCCACTGCAATTACACAGAGCACACTAATATGTACATGATAGATTTCTGAAATTCATCTGTGATTAATACAGTAGCTGGCACAGCCTGTTTAGCCACCCACACTTTCAGTTATTTTTGATACAGCATTCAGAAAATGGAACATATGAAAGAACACATCCTCCTAGAATGTATATGGACCGACTCCCTGTGTTATATTTATCGAACTAATTGGGAATAATTGCAGGGTTGCTATCTTGGTGTAAGCAATCAAGACAAATATCAAGGGTGTAAGAGTAGACTCAGCCTGTCAGAGTAACACATTCATCCACACTGGCAATGCTGCCTGGCTGAACACAAGCCACAGCCATAAGTTAATAACAATATTACTGGTAACTGTGGAGCATCTGGCAGGTAAGTATATTTTGTTAATCTCCTTAAAACAATAGATATTTGTTTCCTGACACAATTTTACAGTCCTTACAAACACAAAAGAGATATCTAAGGATTGCAAGTCCATGTTAAACACACAGTTAAGAAAGAATTAGTTGAATTATATATAAGATAATCACTGAAGAATGATGTCATCAAGGATTTTCTGTCAGGTCAGAGGTTTGATTTAAGAGGCTTTAATGCCTGTCTGTATTTCCAGTACTACTGTTTGTTGGCATGTTGCTTGCCTTGAAATCTGTGCCAGAAATTGATTTAAGCTTATTTTCCCAAACTACTAGCTATCTTGATAGTTTCAGTAGTTATAATATTTCATTACAACATGTTGTAAAACCTATCTACAGAATATTTTTTTGCCTCTCCTGTTATATCATAAAAAAAAAATCAGGGAGAACATGTTCATTTTCTCCCAGTCAGCTTAATCCAGAATTGTACAAAATAATAGCCTGCCAACATTTAAATGGTGATAAACAGTATCCTTGTGCTCTAGATCTTCAAAAGCTTTTTTGGCACAGAGTTCATCACAGCTCAGCTAAACACACAGTTTGCCCTCTAAGTTTGTACACTCATTTTTGTGCCCATAAGCATTGTGAGCACTTATATTTGAGGTGTAAAGGATGGTTATCACACACTGAAGTGGGCATCATCACCCACATCTAAACAGCTGCTTGGATACTTGCTGCCACATTCATTCAGCCCTCCATGCTGTCCTTCATAAGTCCTCTTTACCAGAAAACAAGATAAGAAACACAAGTTCTCTACAGCCATCAGAAACCTGCAAATGCCCACTCCTCTAGACAAATACACACTGTTATTTTGCATAGCCAATGTTTTCAGGGTAGATGTCTTTCTGACTACTCTTATTTTGGAGGTTGCCACTTTCAAGGATATTAATCTTCAAATACTGCATACTACCTGACACCTGAGGCTCCTCCCATGGCACCATCAACTCAGCACCCAAAAATAACCCTGGTGTCAAATTCACAAATGAATTTCAGCCGTAAGTCTTACTGACAAACAGCAGCTTCTGCAGGTTCAGCTTGCCTTTGAAAGTTAAGATTTAGGATTCTACATCACTTGGACATTGTTAAAGTTGTTACCATGCACTACCAGCCAGACTCACAAAAGGCTACCAGGACATGAGGCACAATTTTGGACTGGTCACAGAGTCACCACCAACTCCTTTCTAATAGGACAGACACTTCCCTAATTCCTCAGCCATAGCATGACTGCTGCTTTTCAACACTCATTTTCATAGGAGAACCAGTTTCCACTAAAAATAAACTGAACAGTAAAGTACAGCAGTGTGGGCACATAAATTAGGATTCACCTGCAAAGAAAGTCTCTCTAGGCCATTTGAAACAGTACTACAAGGGCTGTTTTCTTAAGTATTTAAGAATACTTAAAGCTGAATTGTGTTGTCTGAAGAATTATTTCAAATTTAAATCTGTCTTCATATTTATGGCATGCAGCGCTGCCTCCCTGGGGATACCCTTGCAGTTTAGTCAGAGAGTTTCTTAGATACTCTGAAGGGTGGCGATGGTTTGGGTTTGTGGGTTTTTTTCCACTCGAGGATGCTCAAGTTGCTGCTAGCATCTTAACTGTCACAAAGCATCACCTTGTATAGGAATACCAGGTGTCAGTGACGGTAGAGTACCACTCACATTAGATTATACCTATGAAATTCGGTCTTGGAGCCAAATTCAGGTTGCTTTTCTTTTAATATTTCCATTACCATCCATGGGGTCAAACAGGCAGGTGGAAAGAAAGAGTCCCAAGGAACAGAGCACAACAGAAGAAAATACATTAGGAACACAAAGAGCTTTTGAAATAGAAGAGTCCTACACAGGATGGATGGTCTCAGCCTAACTATACTAAATCCTGTGACCCTGAAAATTTATTTAAAGGTAACAAGGTCATTTTAAAACTCAAAAGTAAGTGGAAACTAATCTCAAAAAAAAAAAAAAATTGGAAGTCATAAACCTGGGCAAGGAGGAACATCCAAATTACAAGAATGTAAGACAAAACCTAGATATTTTTAGAAACCACATGTTAAAAGGATAGGCTCTACTGAAAACATTTCAAATACCACAGAAAGTGGAAGGCTGAAGTAGAATCTCTAACACAATACACAACCAAGATACAAAAATTGCTCAGAGCAGAGACAGCTTTTGACAAAAATGAATTATTTCCATCAGTCTTGAAAGAATCAATGAAACAAAAATCAGCTTTTACATGCAGAGAAGTTAACAAGCTGGACTTCACAAATGAGTGACCAGTGACAAAGTCTGCAAGTGATAAAAATGCTTAATGTAACCCACAACTAAACCTGGCTGATGCAGAAAAGATGCAATAAAACACTTTGGAAAGTATTCATTCAAGAATCTGGGATCTCCCAATGAATTTAGATTCCTAAAGCGAGTTTAAAACTAGAAAACTATGGAACCCACAATAGATGGCTATAATGAAATATATAAATATATTCTAGAATACAATGCTAAATTACGTTGCAGAAGACAAAAATGTGTTAAAACACAGATAAGAATCACGAAGGTCAGTTTAACATATACTTACTATCCAGTCATTCAGATGAAGTCTGAAAGAAAACAATTTCTTTTTGTTGCTTATCATTGGTAAATTGGACATAACCAGGATAGAAGAATTTGACATTTTTCCTTCAGTACCTGCCGGAAGCTGCTTTTGGAGCAAGGGCCATGGAAACCTTTTATTTGACCTAACACAACAATACATTTTTTCTTATATTTAGGAACATTCCTATCTCAGCCCACACTCACAAATAGAATAGATGACAGTCCTGGGCCTGAATCTCAGATAGTAAGGACTGCCACATGTCCATCTCCTTGAAAAGAGCTTTGGTAACCTGCTGTGCTGGAAGTCTGGCCCAAGGGCGATGTGGGTGGAAAACACAGGAGTTGGAAACAGAAGTTTGACCCCAAAAAAACAAAAATTGCTTTTATTGCAACTTAGCATGTGCTACGTAATTGTGGACATGAATGCAATATGTGTTTCAATCCTCTCATGGCCATATTTATCTTCTTTCTTCAAAGACCCACTTCTGTTTCTCCAATACTGAAGGAAGCTGAATCATGGTTCTGAAAGAGAAATCCATATTTATTGTTCCTTTCCTATGTTTCATCAACATCCAGTTGTCTATCCCTCCATGACCTCATATGACAAACGCTGACAGGGACATAATTAATTGCCTAGAAAATACTTAAAATATCCTGAGGGTTTCCACAAACAGACAGCATAATAAGAGACTTCTTTGTTTTAACTTCTTTTCAGGAATACAAATCCAAGACTTTCAGAAATTCTAGAAAATAAATTATTCCTTTTCATTTTTGAAACCTGTTCTAAATCCACCCACACCTTCAATCAAGGGCCAAGACATGTTATAAAAAATGTCAACCTCATAATTTAAAAATATTTTCTGCATTATACAACTAACATCATATCACAATGGCACAAAAAATTTAAAAGTCTCTTTAAATGATTAAAATTAATTTTCTCTTAGCTCAGTACTCAGACAAAAGAGAGATCAGGGGAAACTAAAAAAGGGGGTAAAGGAAGAAATTAAACCATGTCTAAAAGAAAAAAGACTACCCAGTTTTACTTTTTTTTTTCATGTCTACATTTGTTTGGGGTTTTTTTACCAAGTAATTTAATAGCTGTGAAATATTTAGCAGAATAATAAATCATATAATACATACAATCCCTAAGAAATTACTTATTTGTCATAAATACTTCTACCTCCATGGTTTAATCTGCCTTTAGTAATGTTTCTTTAACTAAGAGCCCCATCATAGTCTAACACTGGAGTGGTCCAAGTAATTCTTAATGGTACAATAGAAATCACTACATTACACTGCCTTTAGGGAAGAAACAGCTCAATTTAACTGTGCAGTAAAGATTATCTTTGCATCAAGGGATATCTTTCCAATAACTGAGAGAAGTAGCAAACCTCTGGAAGACAGAAAATATTAAGATATAGCACAATCTGGCCAAACTTCAGAATGAAGTTATCTGTAAATGATCCAGAACAAGACTCCATTCAAAAATAAAATAAAATTAAAACAGAAAACCCAAAACAAACAAAAACAACAACAAAAAAACCCCAGCCGCCTCCAACTTACTCAGCTTGCTGATTGAGTACCTTTCTGCCAAAACAGGTACTATTCCACTGGATTCTCCCTAAAAACCTTTAAAAAGGATAGTAAATGCTGTGCTGAATTTGGCAAAAAACCTGCTGGAATATTGTGGGAGGGGGAAAGTAAGTCAGTGCTTCATATCCTGAAGACAATCTGACCTCCACAAAGAGAAATCACGCAAGACCAATGACCAGTTCCCAAAATGTAGATGTATTTCAACACAATGTTAAAGAACATGAGAACAGCACACAAGGGAACATTTTGAACTGCAAAAGCAGCAACTCATTCATCAGAGTTTGGGGATAATCGATGTCATTGCACAAGCCTGAAACAGTGCACATGAATCTGACTAACCATGCTCAGGAAATACTGGAACAGGACTTGAGAAGAGGGACCATGGCAACAGAGAGCTTATGACAGAGGCTAAAGAAAGCCGGTTTGTGTAGTCTAGTAAACAAAGGTGGTGAAGGGGCCACTGCCTATAGATAAGTCAGGGCAGTAAGCACCAGCTAAGGGTGCTAAGTCAGATGGAAGACAGTTCTGGACCAGAACAAATGCATGAGAACTGACTGCGAGTGAATAAATTCAGATCAGAAATCAGGAGAAGTTATCCAAGCCTTAGGTCCAGCATGCCAGTGAACTGAAGAGTCAAGAGGGAAACCCACCTACTTAAAGATGGAGATGTGTCAAATGATGACATTAAGTGGGCTTGTGACAGCAGAAGACTGACTCAGCGACCCAGGAGGACTTTTTTTAAACTTGTGTGTTCCTATTAGCTGACTATTTAGTCATCTTTCTTCTAGATTAAGACATGATCTTTCCCACTTGTCTCCTGGACTGCTAAAGCCACAAAGACCTCTCCTTTCTTTCTCCAGACACCAAAAAAACATTTTTAGAAAAGGAATCGTATTTACAACATGCAACTTCTCACACTTTTCCACTTTCTCAGGAGGGCTCCAAGGAGGACAGTTGGGTCATCACATGCCATAAAATACGGTTCATTCTGACCATGTGATAGGCAGCAGCAGAGGAGGGGCACAGCAGACCTGTGACAGATGCTCCTGCGCTCTACCCCCTGCAGCACTACAGTAGTAGGGTGATTAGGCACATTAGGCTGTGAATTTCAGCTGCAAATGGCATCAGTTTAGACAGGAGGGATGTGTAACATCAAGTGATTACTTTGAGTCTCTGTGGATCCTGATTTCTGAATGAGAGCCTGTGCTGCACCTTATAAACAGTAATGTTCTCTCCACGCATTTTGGGTGGAAAGACCAGCAAATGGAGACAACACAATATGAGCAAGAACTTCTAAGAAGCTGCAGAGAGCCAGCACTGCTAGTTTGGCATTGTACTAGGCTAATGTGGCCCTGAACAGCTTCTGGTACATTTATCAGTTCACTCAAGTTGCCTTCAGTTTCTCCACTTCATCTCAGTATTTATCTACAGTGTTGGTCATGGCAAGACAACCACATTATTTCCTTAGCCTTTACTTGGGGCAGTTGGGCAGCAATCTTTTGGGAAGGGGAAAGGTGAAATTGAAGACAGATGAGCAGCTTGCTGGAGCCCCTGGCCTGTAACACTCCCATCCTCAGGCCAAAAGCACTGAAACTCTCCACAATGTTAAGAAGAAAGCTTTGCTGCTTTGTGCTGCACTTTGGGAGCATCACTGACAACAGCACTGCAGCAGCAGCGTGCACTGAGCACAGCCTGTAGTAGTTACCAGTACTGCCTTCATTATTCAGAATCAGTATTGCCCTCATTAACCTCTTCCCATTGCCATGCCACACGAACAAACCCAATCTGTTACTGCCACAGAAGAGATATCCAGAAGGAGCAATGGGCTTTTCCTTCTGTAATGTGAAAGAACTGTCTTTCATGGATATAGCATGCTCCTGGAATGTATCTCACCCCAATGGACCATGCCTTAAACTTAATGTGAGCAAGGAAAGTACAAAACCTGTTAGAATAATATTAAAGAGACATACACTAAATTACCATTAATGGTATCACACCAGACTACTAAATGGGAGGAGCATGGTAACTGATTCATTAAAATGTTTCTAACAAATGGTTCAAAGATACATTTTTGGGAGAACCAACATAGCTGCCCCAAGAGATGGAGGTTAATGAACACTGTTTTTTTCATATGGGCCTTAAATAAGAATTTAAAGTCAAAATATTGTGTCACCCAAAGACTGACGGTGAAAGAAAGCAAAGCTTACTTCAAGAGGCATCTTATCATAATTCACACAACTAATTTTCCAGTAACCACACTAGATGTTGCATTTTTCTACTATGTGCTCATGCTTTAAGCCATTTTTTCTCTTAAAAATTCACATTGAGGCTGTGTACCTATTAAGTAAAGAAAACACTGTGTAAATATTGAGACAAACTACAAGTCTTGGAAGCATATTTTGTGTATACCATTTTCTGTGTAGCTGAGAAGTTACTTTCTCAATATCCCAAGTCATAACCTTATATTAAAGCCCATCTTTCATCTAGGATACCTCAAATCAGGAACACAGGAACTATCCTTCAGCCTTGCCAGAATGTGTATGTATTTATAATTTTACTTCTTCTACCTGCTTCTTTAAGAGTTTGGTAAAAAATATAACTCATTTTTTAGAAATGCTTACAAACTCATCTCTGTTGATACAACAAATCTTTGTTAGTTTTGTCCTAACTGTTCAATGTAACAGAAACACAACACTTTGAACTTGCACGGCATACTCCATCTCATGATCTTCTAAATAAGAAGTGGTTCTCCAAGCTTAGATGAGCTCAGTGAATGCCCCTTGAAGTGTCAGAGTTATAACAACGGCAGTGACCCCCACGTGGCAAGCAGAGGCAGGGAAGATGAGGCAGGGAAGGAAGGCAGCGCTCTGTACTGCATCCAGGAGGACATCTACTGGTTGTCGTGGCTGGCCAGGGTTATGCCAAAACAGACCTGGTGCATTCTGCACACCAAAGCTACCACAGCAGAAACCTACACCACCGAGATGCTTCCTGGCATCACAGACTCTTGGCACAGAGCTGGGATTGGAGCTTTAGACTCTTTTCCTTAAAACATGGGGTTATTTCCTCTTCAAGTAAGTCAAGATTGAAGTTTCTTTGAGTTAAACTTTATATCAAAATTTATATTCTTAGAGAGCTGGTTTGTGGCTGCCACCACACCTCCAGCCTAGTGATTCTGCCAAACTCTATCCCCAACAAGAGAATATCAGCCTACATTAACTTTCATCCACATCCCAAAGTTCATCAAATGTTGAACATTGCATTTCAATGATCTCTGACAAGCTTCCTGACTTCTCTGGACTCCCTAGGGTCCAGAAGAGCTCTACAGTAGACCTATTCCTGGGTTTTGGTCTCAAGAGGAATTCAGCAACAAACAGCCTACAGGTGAGCTCATTTTACCTTAACCCTATCACCCCCATCAGTGTGAAAATTTCAGGGTGAAAAGTAATTCAACACAGAAATAAGCAGCCATTATCCATTCAACAAATTTTGGGTTTTTTCAGGGATTTATGACTGCACTCATATCTCTTTGATCACACTGGATTTCAGACTAAGCCAAGAGAAACAGCATTTACAGACATTATTGCCTTACCCCTAGGTGTGGCAAAATCTCTTTGGTGTCTGCTACGTTCTTATCAATCTTTACCTGCTACTAATTGATAGCACAAAAGAAATCCTGTGCTCCTCTCTCATCCTGAGAAATGCCAGCTGCTTCTGGCAGTGCACATTCCCCACTGGAAAGAGCTACCTGTGAACCCCTCACAGGAGAACCAGGGGAAAACTGGCATCTCACGCTCCACAGGTTGCTCTCATTCTTTGAGTAAATCTCTCTTTGGTATCAAAATACAAAGACACAAGGAAGAGCCTTTTTCTATCTTCCTCTCTGTTAGTTGCAGTTCAGTGGCAAAGTATATAAAGCAATAAAAAGTATATAAAGCAATAAAAAATAAGCAAACCTTTACATATGCCAGGTATGAAATATAAACCTGGTGGTGCAAAAGGAAAGCTCTCCCACTGCCACTTCAGCTTATAGCCACGTGAAGTATGACAGAACAGCAGTCACCAGCACTGATTTACCTACAAGTCTACTACCACTGACCAGGCTCGAGCACCCCACAGTGGATGCGCTCTGGAGACCAGAAACAGCAGTTTACCAGCACTAGAAATGTCATTAATTACTGGGAATGTTATTTCCCAGCAGGTTAAAAGCATAGCTGAGGTCTAGCTAGGTTCAATTCTGCAGTATAGCAAGAAATAACTCAGCGAGCATTTCCCTCTTGCAGACACAGATAAACTTCAACTGGCAGCTGCTGCTCGCCTCTCCCCACAAGCCCACCAGGAACGTAACCCACATGCACGCCTGCTCCAATGGCAGCACGCAAAGCAAACGCTCTCTTACAGACGGAGACGACTGCGATTCTTTTAAGGAACAACAGCTCCCGAAGGCACAGCTCAACAGGAAGGCCTGAGGCTGCTCTGTGCTGTGACTGAGCAGCCCGTGCGGCTGGGGTTGACCAGGTCACCCATAGACCAGAATGCCCTTCCCTAGGAGGGGCGGAAGAATCAAACCCCCATTCTGCTTCCCCCTCCCCTTCTCGACAGAAAGTAAGGGGAACACTCCTCTTACCTGAACTCGGGCAGGAGGTTTGGCCGCAGCCCATAAAAAGCCGCCGAGAGAGTCACTAGCCAGCCGGGTTTGTAATTCCCATTCTCACACTCCAGGTATGGTGAGGACCACCGGATGTGGTTCTTATCAGCAGTGAAGCTCTCCCGCCTCTTCCAACTGTTTTCCAAAGTTTTGGGGCCCGTGTTTAAGACCTTCCTGTGCAGATGTGGCCTCCACTTGCGCTTCAAGCTGTGGAACCACTCTGTTTCCACAGAGGCGTTGGCCAGGCGGTGAGCGGTGGAGGACAAGTCCTGCAGGAGGACCTGGCTCTCGTGCCTGCTGGCCTGGAGGAAAACCTGGGGAGTGGAGGAGAAAGGCTCCGTGCTGAAAGTGATAGCGGCCCTGGAGATGTTGGGGTCCTCCTCCAGCAGGCTCCTGATCAAGGCGCGGTACCACTCCAGGTCCTCCTGCAAGTTCTGCTCCCGCGACTTATTGCTCTGGAGGATCATGTTGAGTAAGTTGGTGGCGTGGGTGAGGGTGCCCAGGGCGCCGTGCAGGGAGGGGTGCGAGGTGAAGCGCGACTTGCCGGCGAGGCTGGCCAGCTCGTACCGCCCGGAGCAGTTGGCTCGCCGCAACTCCCGGGAGTCGCCCGTGTAGAGGAACGAGGCCACGTCCTGGGGCACCTCCTCGGCGAGCCGCTGCGCCAAGATGGTGCTCTCTGTAGAGCGGCTCCCCGGAGCCCGCACAGCG
>NW_005054360.1:679083-680655 GCF_000277835.1 Geospiza fortis | reverse complement strand
CGGGGACGCTCCGTGTGTCCCCCTCCGCTCCGTGTGTCCCCCTCCGCTGCGGGGAGCTGGAGAAGCCCGGCGCTGCGGGGGAAGGCAGTTCCAGCCAGATCCGCAGCGTGGGCTGATGCCTTTCAGAGCTGCGTGCCGCTGTGGGAAGGCGATCCCGCTTCCAGCGTTTCTCGGGTGGGTGGAGGGGGCGCAGGCTGATCCTCGGCTGCCCCCGGGACGCGTGGGACCAGCCGGGCTGCCCAGGAGGGAGGCGTTTGGCGAAGAGAACGACATTTGTGTGGGAATGGGGAACTGCGCCTTCGGGATCTCCGGGCCCGTCGGCCGCGGGCGCCTCACCTGCCCCGGGCACGGAGCGCACCCCCCCGGAACGGGCACTCAGCCACTTTCCCTCTCCCTGCAGCTACGGTGGCTGGCTGGTTGTATTTCTGTAACCATGATCTTTTTGTCCCTTGGTGTTTTAACTCCAAGGTGCTAATTCCTACTGCTGTTTTAAAAACTAAGTCCTTAATCCAGTGGCTTTTAACACTGACCTTCAGAGCACCTGTGTGGAGCTGAAGCCGCACAGGCTAATCGCTTAGCTTTCCTCCTGCTCTGTGGAAACCCCCTTGGAATAATACAAATGCTTAGAAGACATTATTAGGATTTTCCAGATAAGCCATCATGATTAGTAATAAGAATCTAGTTTAGTAAAACATTTCAACGTGTGTTTAACTTTGTACATTTTCTTTGGCAGAATTATGCACCTGCTCAATATCTTACTAATGGATAAGGGAATTGTGACAGGAGACCACAAAGGGTGAGTTTTGGAGGAGGTGGTCCATGGCAAAATCTCCTAACTATGTTCCATTCCCATTTAATTTAAAATTCCCTTTTGGAAATCAAAAGTGCAGATGAAAAGAGTAGTAAAAGAGGACCATTTTTTTTTCCTCCCCCCCACACACGTGCATGTACATCCTAGGAGCGGATTTCAGTTATGCAGAATATATTATCTAATTTTAAACCACTGACAAGTTATATCTGCTCCTTAAAACATAATCTTTTTTTAGAATTATTTGAAATGACACTTGACAGAATAGTCACTCTAAGGTAGCTAAATGTAAATTACATTGCAGTCCATATATCCTAGTGATGCTATGCACTTTGTCTTTACCTATGGACACCTTTAATAATTATAATGTTGGTTAAGAGAGAAAGTTATAAATTATTTTTGTCTCTTGCTGCATGCAGTTGAAGAGGATATTCAACACATAAGAATAATTTACTTGTACTGAGCTTTCCCTCAAGTGAATAGTTTGTGAGGTTATTTAGAAACTGCTTATACTGAGAAGCTCAGAAGCTGATATTTACAGTTTAGCACAGCACAGGGAGTCTGTATTTCCAAGTCTGCTCTCAGCAAATACCTAAAGATGCATCATTTGCTGTAGATAAGAGAGAACTAGAGCTTTTGACAGCAGCAGCTCTCAGGGCTGAGCTAAACTAACGTGGGATCTGTTACAGGGAGAGGTATCACTGGCACCATAAATAAACATATTTTTTTAATGTTGTGGCTGGACTGATTCTCTTTATTAACAG
>NW_005054360.1:669275-679070 GCF_000277835.1 Geospiza fortis | reverse complement strand
TTTCCCTACTTTAGCCTGACTATTAATACCTGTATGAATTGCACTAGGCCTGCTCAGTGGCCACATTCACACATTCTCAGGATAATCAACTATCCCTTTAATGTACTTGCATGGTAAGTTCCTTGTATTTCCTAACACCTCATGGTCCTTCCACATACCCTTCTACAGTGGCACCCACCACTGCCCCCTGTCCTTCACTAACATCCCAGAAGCTGCAGTTCTTAGCCCAAAGGTTTGCCAGGAGCAAAGACCCAAATGGGTTAGTGCACACCTCCAGATGCTGGAAGTTTCCCTTAATCTCAAGCATTAGAAGTCTCTCTTTTTCCTATCCTATCAGTCTGCTCGGGATGTTTGGTCTCTAAGCTGGCTCTTCTGAATCGGAGGGAGAGGATGAGGGGTTTATTGAGGACTTTCTCATTCAAGGTGCCAGGATCATGACTGAGTCTTGTACACCTGTACCACACAGGGCTGAAAGAGGCCTCCTTTATCCCTTAGGGCTTCCTTCTGCAGTCAGTTCAGAGCTGATCCCAAACAGCTACTGTGTACAGCCAGATCCAAAATGAAACACAAACAGATTTTAAGCCATTGCAAATGTGCATTTTCTTACAGCTTTGTAAACACTGTGCTGTGGGACCCAAAGCCTACCATTCATGGCCCAGATCCAGGGAACTGGCAATATGGAAATATAGTATCCTCCTAGATTAAGAAAATTCACCAAATATTTTATTTACATAGTTTACTAAGGACTGGGAAAGGTGTAGAAACCTGTGATCATTATATTTTTTATTTTAATATTAAAATGCATTAATATTTCTGGACTGTTATATATAATCAGTTGAGTGTGTCAGAAATCTGTTCAGATGTGACCAAGACAATGTGAAAATGGACTGGGAGTCCCCTGAGACACAAGATTACTGTGACAGAATAATGTTTCCTTATGCTCCTGCCTCAATTCTGCCAGAGGTGCTGCATCAAGCCATCCCCTGTAATGAATCAGGAGGCATCTGACCACTGTCCTGAGTATTTCTGAGTTGTTACAACTATTGCAATTGCTTCACTCAATGTGCTTGTACATGAAGCATCTGAATTCACTGTATTGCCTATCAGGACTGAAGTCAGCTCTACATTAATCTAATTACAGTGTAGGAAGAACAGTAGTGCAAAATGTTAGCTGTTATTAACAGACTAGAGTAAGCATAACCTACTTTCTTCAAATATGGCCTATGCAAAAAGATTGTGGTTTAGCTGAACTGTCTGAAATGCTAAAAGCATCACAATTACTGCATTGTTAAACCAGCTGGGAGCAAGGAAAGACTGTTTTAGCTGTGAAATATATTTAAAGACTCATTCATTAGTATTTGTCCTAAACTATTTAGGAGATTTACAGAGAACACACACAAGAGTAAGTGCCAAAACTTTTAGCGTTGTGTTGTATTTCTCTCACAAAACAGAGACAAAATATTTATCAAAATTGCTGCTTGCATGTATTTAAAAACACATTAAAAGTAAAGTATTCTTAGAAGTACTCCTACTTGTAGCTTGAGTACTTAAACAAATAACATTCTAGCAGCAGTATTGTCTGTCTGCCAATGACTTCTGATCTCTTTAATTAATTTCAGGCAAGTTTGACAGAAATCTACAAGCTTCTACAAATGTCCTAAATCTCACAGCTGGATCAAAGAAAGCAACCCATGTTCTTTTTTGTGCTGAGGGAAAAGCTTCAGAGTGAATTCAACAGTTAAATAGTCTCTTTGGTCTTTCCTTTGGCCACTTATATTGGCCGATAAGCATAAATACACCCCCAAAACAGCTGGAACATGTGGGAAAGCCTCCCCATCCAACAGGGAGGGAACAGCTAAGGGGGCTGATGGGGTGGAGCTCAAAAAGACAAGGGGGAGCTGCAAGTGCTGTTGACAGTGGGCACAGAGCCATGAGACTTTAGGAAACAATGCAGAGAGTCCATGGGGGCTGGGAGAAATGCTGATATTAGAGCAGAGGGTGAGAGAAAGGGTGAACACAAATCCACTGCAAACTGGGCTTTGTTAGTTCTCTTGTTTTCTCTCACAAATGAATTTAAACCATCAGCTGAATATGTCAGGAGAAAATAGTCAAAATGCAGAGTACTAAAATTCTTACTCAGAAGTGGACAAAAGAAGCAGCAAGAACTTACCTGTCAGTTAGTGTTCACTGGTAGTGAGGAATTCCAACCCAATGGATATTTTCTTAGAAACATTGGGGCAGAAGGAATCTGACAAAGGTTGTCTAGTAGAGCACTCCTTCACTGCAGCAGGACTATGTACAGCACAACAGTCTCTGGCAGGGGCTGGCTTGCCTACTCTCTGAGAATTCCAGTCAGGTAGACCCCACAGCCACCCTAACTACCTTCTCCCACATTTCATTACCTTAGCACCAGGTGTGGAGTGAGGGGACCGCATAATAGTCTTCTTTACTTTCTTTGTTGCTTTGCCTTCTTACCAGAGCACAGTCACCATAAACTAGTATCTGTCTGCAAAAGACCACTTTGACTTCCTCCTTTTTTTCTTTATCTGGGCTAAATTAATCAAATTTCTTAGCATGCTATGTTACAAAACAAGCTGTGCCTTGCTTTCCAAAACTGTTGTTGGCCCTGCTGTTCTCTTCTTGACCATCCATTCTGTTAGCCTGCTTCTATAGGCATCCCAGACAAGGCCTCCCATTATGCATCATCTCCAGAACGAGTAAAATTCTCTCTTAATACACCCACCCCACATTGAGGTCTGCCTGCTTTTTCACCTTCATCACAGTATTGACCACTACTCAAGTCTGTAATGCTGAGTAATCCTCATAACCTTTCAAAACATATTGCTTCCCAGTTATCTATTATCTATTTTTATTTGAGGATTTGAGCTCTGCTACCTCTGGGTAGTTTTTTTGTACTTGTATTTTCTGAATTTTACCAGTGATTTTAGGCAACCTCTGATTTTTCCAAATTATATTTAGTTCCTATTCCATTTTTCAAAATGTTTATAACTATCTCATTTTTTCTCATACTCATGTGCTAATGATTTGACCTTTTATTTCCTTCGCTAATCTGTTCATTAACCTATTTAGTAGAATGTATCTTTTGGGAACCCAATAGAAACATCTTCCTGGTTTGATAGTACACAGCTGATCCTTACTTTTGAGAATTAGTTCAGGAGCAATTGCTTACCCACTCATGAATCACCTACACAATAGTCCCTTAGCTTACTGATGAGAACCTCAAGCTATGTATACAGTGAATGCTGCTGATGCAGATATACAACATATCTACTGCTTTGTCACTATCCATGAGGTCAGTTATGAGTCCAAGAAGAAAATTCAGCTTGTTTCATATGGAGTTTTCTTGACAAACTCACAATGGCTAATCTTAATCAATTTATTATTTTTAGGTGATTACTAAAAAGCAGTTTAATAATTCTTTTGTGAATCTTCAGGTGATATCTATTTCATTAGTTTCTTTATAATTTCTCTCATCTCTTTTTCTGAAAATACACAGCATGGTTTTTTTCCAACTTTAGAATCTCCCCCCCAAACACTTGAAATAGCAAGTGGTAGTATATGCTTGAAAGATCACATCTTATCTCCAACAGAGAGTGTTATTCTAGATGAGGAGAAAATGTCAGAAAACACATTGATGACTTTGATGCCTAATTGTTTGTGGAGAAATTGCATCTGATATGCAGGTGTATCTAATATGCAGATGCAGACTCTACAGTTTAAATAAACACTATTCAAAAGCTTTGTTAGCTTGTTCACAGTTGGGAAAAGATGGGGGATGCTGAAATGCAGGGCTAAATATAGTCCATATAAAATACAAATAAAACTACAGTCCACTGTGCTTGTACTTTACAGACATGATGTAAATGTTGTGAAACACTGTGCACATGAACTGAGAGCTGGTGGTGCCTCTGTGGCAAGGACACAGTGCAAGATGCACTGAGAGCAGCACTGCAGCTCAGAACACATGCCCAAAGCAATCAAAACCCTGAGCCAGTTTCCACTAATTCTTTATTTGAAATTAAAACAAATGTAAACCAGAAACTTCTGTGTAAATTAAAGCAGTGTGCAGCAAATGGAATAAATTACTAGCATAGTACCTGAGCTGCCTTCAAAAGCAAATCCCATTTCCCCTTATTTCCAGTGCTAAATAAGGACATTAAGTGGGCCACACCCCTAATAATGGTATGAGAAGATTCACTGCTAAATCCAAAAGGAGACATTAGTGTTTCTGGCCCTGTTTTACGTAGCCTAAAAGCTGACATGAACTGCCAGCCCCTGCAGCAAAAGAAGCTGCTGAGCTCAGAGCCTCAGCCATCCCTGGGTGAGCAGTAACACACGTGGAGATTGAGGAGTGCTCAATCCCCTGATACTCCACCTTAGCTGCAGCAAGAGCAGTATTCATTCAAGGGGTAAAAATATTTATTGTCCCTAACCACCTAACTTATGTATTTGAGCACAGATTAATGGATGTCTCCTGAAGCACAGGCAGACGTGGTAGAAGTGCTTATCTTTGGATTAATAGCCAGGGCCTAGAACATTGCTATGGCTAGCGAGAGGTACAGACCCTTCTCAACAAGAACTTCAAACCCACAACGTTGAGGAGACAGCCCAACAGCAGTCCAGCACCTTGTCAGGGTCAGAACGAAGCAGGCTAGAAATGAATGAGAGATAAATGCTCTAAGATGAGATGAAGGAAGAATCACCTGAAAAAGAAAGCTTGAAAATCATTATAAGCATCAGAAAATAACATCTCTACCAGGACATGTTATATGAAGTAGCTACGTTTCTTCTGAGCAGCTTGGTTTCAGTAATGAACCAGTTGATTACAATGAACATTCAAATTAATACAGTGCTTTTTAACAAGAACCATCAGGGAAGAATAATCACTGGGAGAAGAGCACAGACAAGGTGGGCTTGTTTGTTCTCTTACAACAAGAATAACATTCATAGTGCTTCCAACAATATCTGAAGAAAAATTAATTTTGTTATCAAGCAATAAACCATGAATGCATACAATCCTGATCCAGTGTGTACAGCAGTAAATTGCTGGCTGTTGTTTTCTTCCTTGCTGCTTTAGGGATTTAGGGCATTAAAAATATTTTTTGAACTTTCAAAGACGTAACCCACAATATGATGGCATGGTAACTACTTTGGATTTAACTTTATGTCTAGATGAAGTATTCTCCTCCCAATTATTATACCAATTACTTTTTGGTTTTTTCAAATATATTTTAAGGAATCATTTTGCCTTTTCTCTCTGTTACATAAAGCAACAAATTGTCATTGATGTAGATTAGCATAATTTTACTGAAGCCAATGAAATTATATAAATTTATATAGAAAAGTATTTGCCCACTCACCTCACATACAGAAGGAAGAATACAGAATTCCCATTAAAATGTTACAAAAACCTACATCCTGTTACATCTTGTTCTAAGAAGTTGCAGATGTCAACTAATGGAAATAAACTTCAAAGGGAGGAATAATTTGAATTAATTGGGAGCTAAATCACAATCTCAAAATAAGTTCTGTTTGGTTGCTTTATGCTGTGTCATTAAGTGGGTCTTTTAACAGCTTTGCTGTTTCATGTAGAGCTGTCCACTTGAAATCAGAAGCAAATAGCAGAAGCTACTGATCATGGATGTTGAGGTTTGAGGCAGCCCTTGATTTCATGCTGATAAAATATTCAAAATAAACCCTCAGTTAAAATACTGTTTTTTCTCTTTGTTCTTGGAAGAAACAAGATTTATGGAAGAAAACCAGACTATCGTCTCTCTACCCCTGTCCATCTGCCCCATTCCACATTCAACAGAAAAGCAAGAGGTGAGATGGAGTAGATTTTGTTTTAAGCAATGAACAAGAGGGACATATCAATGATATGAGAGATGGAAGGGAAAAGTGGAGGCAAAGAAATTTCATTTTTCTGACTCCTTTTTTTCATAACTTGTAAAAGGAGAGGCTCTGCTTTAGTATAGGTCAGACAGACTTCACTCTGGAGGAGAAAGGTAAGGTGTTGGAGATAGTACAGTGAGAAAAAAAAATAATGATACAGCATTTTGTCCTATGTACAAGGCTGCAGAACACCCATGTTTTTGATTTAGGAAAGCAGTTTTAATGGACAAGAAGGCACATGGCCAGATAAGCTTTGGGCCAAACCTTCAAAAGTCATACAAACCCTATAAAGCAGGGACAGCAGATGAGAGATGAGTCAGTCATTTGCCATGCCAGTGTTGGGGTGGGAACTCTGTAAGGTTGATCTGGTCAGTCCTCCGGCATTGAAGAGGGAGGCATGGCATGAAGAAATAAGGCAGACATTGGGTAGGAGCACACTGACACATTCACTTTCAGATCTCTCACCACCAGTACCCTTTATTTGCAGCTGTGCTGTTCATATTTCCAGATGTGGATCACTGGTCACTACAACAGAGCTACATCATTCATAGAGATGGTAAAGAGGTCTTGTGGGGCTAAGAGCTTTTGGTCTTTGAACTCAGAAAAAAATCCCTATAGAAGAAATAATCTCTTCTGCCAATCCTTTCCTCTAGAATTATCTTCAAAATTAATGTCAGTTCAAGAGCAGAAGGGAATTTTTGTACATGTCTGTAAAACTGGGGAGACTTGAATCTATGTTTCAACTGAGCAAGGACGACATTCAGCAGAAACTGCTTGTTCCCCACCATTTCTAGAAATCAGAGGCTACTGAAAAGATTGAAAGCTAATACTGATGAGATAGAGGGAGAATTCAGCCATTATTGTCAGGAGGAAAGCTATTCCAGAGGAACATTTCAATTTACCTTCTCTAGAAAGAGTGATGATTTCCTATGAAAAAACCCCAAACTACTTTGCAGCAATAGAAAAGAAGAATAACTCTTTTTCTGCATCTAACCTCATCCTGCAATTCCTCTCTCTAAGGCATAACATAGCTAGTGGTTTAGTTTTTGCATTGATTATCTCAATTACTTTTTAAAGGCTATTCAAATAGTAAAATCAAAACAAAGGAATGTCAGTTATACATTAAGTTGTAGGTTCAAGGACTTGTTCATATGCAGTTTTCATCTAATAGACTGTTGATACTTGCTTACTACAAATAATAATTTGTGCAAAGTGCTTATTTTTCACAAATCCTGTCCAATAATGTAGGATGGGTGTACTTGAGTTGTCTTGGCAGTATTGTCCAGCTGTTGTTTCAATCTATGGAACACACGCCAAAGGCAGACAGAGGGGAGGACTTGGGACTTACAGTGTCAAGAACTTTGCTCTTTACCTTCCCCTCTCTTTCATTTAATGTTTGCAAGGGACAGCATCAGTCCAGTGCAGGGCTGGATGCCTCTCTTTTGCCAGTGCAGGCTAAAATACAAGCTCTCTCAAGGATCAGTGTGCTTCTTGATCCCCACTGTGCTCCAGAAAGAGAAAGATGAGCTAGGTCACTTGTTAAACCGATGTCTCTCCTGACTCAGCTGCACCAAATGCCTAAAGGCAAGGAAGCCACATTAGTGCCTTCTTTTCCAAGAGTGTAAGTTGTGGCCCACTGTGATTGTAGCACAAGTAACAGGACTGAGTCTGCCAGTTTTCATAGACAGACAATATTTTTACCAAGCATAAGTTTCTTTTTCCTTTATTGAGATACAGTAAATTTACTGATTCTGAGTAACCTACATAAGGACATGCAGTTCTTCACATAAAATAGACTTCCAGTAGCTTAAGAGAAGCCAGCCAGCTCTAGGTATTTCATTGAAACACAAATTACAACTTTCAGAGCAGTAAAAATACTGATGGTAGTAAGATAATCCAGGGACCTAATTTGACAAGTGCACTGTTGTTAGTGCTACTTCCCTATTCAATATTACTTTTTTTCTTTTTTTTTTTTTAACTTAAACAGTTGGTCTGTCTAAACTCCATCTTCATTTTCAAATAGATGCAGAGGCTAAAATCTATTTACACTGCAATCAATAGTAAACCACTCACAGATTTTGCCAGTCAGTATTTTAGCCTACATTGACAAAGGAGAGACACCATCAAGTTTTGTACTGGACTGATGCTGCGCTTTGCAAACATTTAATGTCAGAGAGGGGCAGATATAGATTAATGTATCTTTTGACACTGTAAGTCCTTCATTCTGTCCACCCTTAGTGCACATTCCAAAGTTTGAAACAGCAGCTAGATAAGAGACAGATCAAGTATATCCAATCCCATGCTGCTGGACAGGATTTGTGGAAAATGGGCTCCCTTCACAATAGCTCTGCTGAGGACAATTCAGGTCAATGTCTTTTTTTCACTTACTTGCAAAAGAATGTCATCTAGTTTGATTTTATCCTGCTGTGATTAGAAGATACATAACCTTCAGCTTTTCTTTCTGCATCGGTCATTTGTAGCTAATAATTTCAGCAAGTGTAAGCAGCCTCTGTGCTGCTGATTCTTCTGAATCACAATGTTTTAGTTAAAAATCATTTTGGAAAGTGAGACTTGGACTCTGTAGGTTTGGAAAATTCACAACATTCTACTTTCTTTTCCTAAAAGATATCAAAGAATTATGTTAAGAGATATGTAAATCATCCATTCTCTTCCACAAGCTGGAGAGGCATCTTCTGTCTGATAAGCCAGAACTTATCATCCATCTTACCTCAGATCTGCTATTTATACTGCCCTTCTGCAAATGTGTTATCACTGCCCTGCACACTGTTCCAAGGCATTTTCCACAAAACCTGCAGATTCCACATCCGAAATGAGCACAACCCTGATCAAATTTATACAGAGGCTGGAACTGAGTCTTCACTTTGGATGGCTGTATGTGGGTGTGTGTGCATGTATGTGTATTTGTGTAGGTGTATCAGCATTCATTGCTTAAATTTTGTTCCTGCTGTAAAAATGACTTGCATAGAGGTTTATTTTAGTACCAAATTGCAAGGTTAGTTCATTTTACAAGATGACAGTTAAACACATTGGGAGAAGGAGGGAAATAGATTTTTTCCTAAGATCTGCAGTGTCTGTGATCTTCTGCAACAAACAGAGCAGAACAAAATTCTGGTGACCATTTTGATGAAAAAGTGAATGTGCTCAGTGAGCCAACAAGAAGCAGTCAGGGAAATCAAATATGAGACTAGATAATTTTTTCCTCTTCCAGCCATTCCATTTGACTTTCTGGAATTTCATTTAAGATAGAAATATTGTACTTAAGGGGGTTTAATGCTTTTTTAAATTAAATATGCTAAATTAGTTTGTGTAAAAACATTTCTCTATAAAAATCAGCTGCAATATTTGGTGAATTCATGCTTTCCCTAAAAGTAAGAGCAGCTGTAATAACTTTCCTTCTAACTCTACAAAGAAATATTCTATAACTTTGGCTCTGAAATCTCCACAAAGTCTGTATAGAAAAACCACCACAAATGAAGACCAAAGTGATGCCTTAGGTTTTAGCTTTTGTATTTTCCATATTCTGTGCTGCCTTAGTGTGTGGTTCTGAGCTTCATAATAAGGGATGTTAAGTTCTCTTCACAGAGTAGTAGACAAAACAACTCCTTTCCTAACTGGGGACCAAGGACAACCACCCAAATTTCAGCTCCAAGAGCATAAACATTGTGGACTAAAGAGAGAAAAAACAAGAAGGATGGGACTTCATAAGGTTAAACTATAACTAGACAATTAACTCCAATATGCAAATGGACCAGAACTTATAAAAGTGAGAGACCCCGTGACTGGTTGTCCATTTTGTGATCATTTTGGGTTCATCTTGGGTGTAGCCCTGGCTGGGCTCTTGTACTGCCCAAGGTGTATCCA
>NW_005054360.1:665164-668841 GCF_000277835.1 Geospiza fortis | reverse complement strand
GGGGTCTGGGAGTACTGCTGCAGATGTGGCTGCTATTGCCTTTGTCTTTCCTGAGAATGACAACACTTTTGTGCTGGCGAACTGTCACATACCAAACACATAGGTACCTCCATTAAACAAGCAAGTGCTGCAAAAAAAGTCCAAAACTGGGGCAAAAATTCCTTCCCTTGCCTTCTTCTTCCAGTGAATAGCTTTGATCCTCTGATAATAGTAAGTTCTCTGCTTTTGTCTCTTCTCTTGCACTCTTATATATTCAACTATGTATGTACACACACACGCACATCCATATGCTTTAAACCCTATGGATTGTCCTAGCCATGTTCCCTTTATACTCCATCTCCATCTACATTTTCAGCCCTGAGAGACTCAGTTGCTCAGCTGAGGCAATGTCAGAGCCAGTGTTTGCAAGGATAGGAAGAGGAATGTGCAGCATCTCACGCAGCTGGGAAGGAGCAAGGGGCAAGAGAGGAGGGAAAGCCCTTCCAGCATTCCTATTATGTCCAGGTGTAGCACCTAATGAAGACTGCAGTGATGAGAGGCAAGGGTTAAATCAGCTAAGCTCCAGGACACACCCTCCGACTGAAGCTTGCAGAACTTTTATATTTTCTCCACAAAGGTGTGCAGCCACTTCTGCTGTGCTTTCCACTGCTTTTCACTACACTGCAGATGTTCCCCTGTCACTTTGCTCTAGGCCATCAGACTTGATAAATTCCTATTGCAAACAGAAGATAAGCTCCATGTTTATCAAAGTGGAATGGTACCAAGCCTGTTTTCATTTCTGCTACTCCAAGAATATGCATTATGCATACATTTTACATTTATGCCAGTTGGACTCAATTCTGCATCTTCCTGTCACCTGAAATGATTACCTTTGTTTCTGCCAGGGGCATGATGATGCTGTATTTACCTGAACAGGCTTTTAACTCATGATACTTATCAGCTGCCTAATATTTTCTGGTTTGAGCCACCTTGGTTTTGATAATGAAATTTGTGTGGTCCTATCAGCAGCAATGGTAAAGCACTCTCTGTTGACTCTTAATCTTTCATCTCCCTTGAAATTTTGGCCCCTGTGGGAGTCATCTGTGACAGGTGGAGTGAGGGCACAGTCCTGAGCAGCACCACCCAGCTTGCACAGGTAGTGCAAACCCTAGGAGGGTGATATCCTTGCCCAGCACTCCTTCCATGGCAGTTTTAGGACATTAATGCCAACCTGGGAACATTTCCAAGAGGCTTTCTGGTCATATCCATCCCATTCTGGTCTGAACATTTAGCTCAGTAGGTGCAATCTGCACTGGGCCAGTCAGTCTCCAAGGGGTCCCTTGGCTGTTTTGTAGTGTGAGACAACCTATAACTCTCATATGAATTTGCTCTTGTCTTTCCTATTTCCACTCCATAAATTCAGCCATTTCAAGCGTAGCTGTACATCTTTAAACAGGATATCTCTGTCTTTTTATCCCTCCCTGCTCTGCATCCTCACTTGCAGCCAGCCCTTAGATGTTGCCTTATTGATCTCTCCTGTGTTTGGTTTTGCCAGTTGACCACCTCTTACCATCTTCAATTTCTTGTCATCTGAACACTTTCCTTCAAATCATTTGTAAACCCCTGATACTCTTCCAGGGAGAATACCCTTCCTACTTTGCTTTTTCTCTTCTCCTTTTTTTCCTGTTGATTATGGTGGCAGAATCCTTGTAATGGCACATTTTATTGTAAAGTGATAATATGTGATGGTAAAGGTTTTAAATCTCACAGTTCTTTTATTCCTCCCTCATTCCTTTTTCTCTGGTTATCTTCTCCATTGACTTTCTTTCCAAGCCATTTCATTTTCCTTTCCCACATTTTTAGAGCTCACCAGCACCCTGCTATTCCCTCTGCAGCTTTGCAAGCTTTGGAGTTTTGCCCTTCTTTTTCAGAGGCAGTGGCCACTCTTAATCTTTGCAGGAACTGTTCATCTCAATGCAACACCTGTCATCTCTTGCGCCCCAGCTTCTCAATTTGTATCTGGTCTGCACTTGCATAGTCTAGCTTTCAGCTATTTTTCCTGGTGTCTTTCATGGCTTTCCCCAGATCATTTTTTATCTGCTCTGTACTGTGACTCCCTTCCTTTTTATCCCAGGGGCAGAAGGCCCTTGTTAGCTAGTTCAGTTCCATAGGAAATTTTCTCTCAACATTTTCTTTTAGAGAATACCAGATTGCAAACACTGTTAAATTTAGCACACAGCTCTCCAGATCCTGACAAGTTAGAGCACTGGAGAAAGGCTTGTGCCCTAAGAGTTCTTATTCATCCTTGAGGTTAGTGCCAATCAGTTTCCTCTAGCTCAGAGGTTTTGGCCCTCAGTTTCTCTCTTTTTTCATGTCTGTACCTCTATGTCAGTTTTGAAAAGGGTTATTCCCCTAAAGCTTTTGCACCACTGTTCTCAGTCGCTCACTTTTGCCACTAAAATGCAACTGAAAGCATACTTCTTGTTTTAGGATTAAATAATTTCTCAAAATTCCTTAGTGGTGGAGTTTCCACAGCCTTCCCTAGCAACCAGATGCCTGCCCCAGTAACCTTGCTCCCTGTCCTTGCTTATCCCTGTTGCAATGTCAGTCTATTTTTCTTGTGCTAACACAGTGGATATGGTGAGCTATTCATTCCTTCCTCCTTGCAGGTACCATTTACATTTGGCACACATCCACTTCCAGATTTCTTTTCTCTGGATTGAGCTACCACAGGGGCTTCAATCCTGTTCTTCTTTGGTCATGTTTTCTAGAGCTCTGCTCTGACCACTCTTGTGCTCTCTCCTCAGGTCCCTCAGGATCTCTTGCCCTGCCAGATTCCTGCCACCAACACACCAACACTGCTTTACTGAAGAGAAGCCTTTGTCTCTCTGTTAGTCTGCCCATTCCCTGGTAAATGTTGTACTTACATTCCTCTAGATTAGAGAGGAAGTCTCAATGTTCAGATCTGTGGTTTGTATATACGATCTAAACATAAGTCTGAATTCTTGTTAAAACATTTTGGAGCATTTGGAATCATTCTGATATCATGCTTCCTTCACTCCTCAGCCACCCTTTCAGCAAAGGTATGTTGCTTTTTCCTAACTCTTAATTCTCTTAGCAGTGACTTTGGGCTGAGGGCACCCTTGGTTTCACTGTCTATTCCTCTAGTCTGCAAGATTTTACTGCTGAGAAGCTCATTTCATTTTCACTAGCAGTTCTCTTTCTCCCTAAAATGGCAGGGGTAAGTGTTAGGGGTTAGTGGCAGGGATTTGTGTTATCCATCAGTATTTCATTTCTAGAATTTCCTGAAGACATATAAAGGGCCAAACACACAAAGTTCAGTGCTGTATTTCTATTTGAAATAACAGAAGTATATAAATCCACCTACAAGTGGTGACCTTTCAGGATTTGCAGAATTAGATCACATTGGAAAAACTCTGATGGATGAAAAATATAAGCATAGGGAAAAGTAATATCTGGGATCCCTGGTGTAATGTTTTCAAGAAAAGATTTTATAGCAGTTACTTTACCCCTTGATTTATTCACACCTTTTGCATTTATCCTCAGGGCAAAGTGCTCAAACTGCTCATATAAAAATCCACATTTGGACAGATTTTTCCTCTAATGAGGTGCTGGCTGCCTGTGGTAGATTTCTGTGAGAGTCCTGTCTAACTTGTTGTGACAAAGGTTGCAGTTAA
>NW_005054360.1:646888-665153 GCF_000277835.1 Geospiza fortis | reverse complement strand
TCCCTACAATAACTTTGTGGGTCCTGATGGTACTGTAGAAAATGAGGATAGCCTGAAGGGCAACACAGCAAAATAAATGGTAAGAATTTGCTCTGAGTGATAGGTAAGGGCCATTGGAGGTGGATGTCCATCCACAGACACACACAGAGTAGGTTATGGTCACAATGTGAACTTTTCCACTTACATTTTTTGCAAATTTCCACTGAGAATCTAGTCCATTTCTTAAAATTAGTTTAGACATTACTCTGAGAGAACTGGAAAATCTGAAATACCATTTTTGTGATAGATAAATCCAAGAGAATGAGCAACACCACTTCTTGCACTGAAAATTCCTTCACCTGTACGTTTAGCTCTTATGTCACACAAGGTCAAATAAGTCTTTCTAAAACTTGTCTCTTCCCCTCCTTTCAATAATTTTGCTGGGTAAAACCTATCCTGATGGCTCGGCCCAGAAAAGTGTTAGTGACCCACAGAAGTAAACGGCAATCCTCTGACATGTCAATGGAGCTTGCTTTTAATCCTTAAACTAGAAATTTAGTTTTCACTTTGCTCAGGCTTTAATGTTAGCAACTTGCTTGGCTGTGAAGACCTTTTCCTAGGAGGCTTACCAGCAAGAATAGTTAATTAATTAATTAATTAATTACTTGCCCAGAGAGGCAAATCCCTGGAAATGTTCAAGGTCAAGCAGGATGGGGTTCTGAGCAACCTGATTTAGTTGAAGGCGTCCCTGCCCCCTGGCAGGAGGGTTGGATTAGATGGCTTTTGGAAGGTGCCTTCCAACATAAACCATTCGATGATTCTGTGATTAAACTAATGTGGCCCAGTCTTAAGAGTGGAGCCAGCAAACACCTTTGGGGCGGGCCAGGAAGGGCTGGTTCGGGTTTAGTACCCCGAGCATCCCTGCCGAGAGGCGGGGCTGCGGGCACAGCGCGGGCTGTAGGTTATGGAAACAACATTAGGGGGAGCTCCGTGCCCTCCTCCCGCCCGGCCGAGAGCGCTACGCGGGCAGGGCCGGGCTGAGGGCGGAGCCGGGCCGTGGGCTGTGGGCGGAGCCGGGCCGTGGGCGGAGCCGGGCTGCGGTCTGAGGCGGAACCGGGCTGAGGGCAGAGCCGGGTAGAACCGGCCTCCGTCTGTCCGGGCGGCCTCGGGCGCCTTGCGGGACAGCGAGCGCTGCTCAGCGGCAGGGTCAGGTTCACTGCAAGTGTTTTCTAGCTAGGAAAACTGACCACCTCAAAGTGGCCAATTACCAACGATGGTTTCACCACTTCTGACTGAAAAGTCAGAAATGCCACAGCTTTAATTACTGTCTTTACATCCACCACCGGATTAGTTAATGAGACCAATTATTAGGCATGGGCACTTCATGCTCCTAGGTTGTGGCGCTTATACAATGAAATGTTTTGGCATTTTCCCTGCAATTTTCGAGGCTTATTACCCAGACAGTTTACTATAGTAATTATGCAAGAACATTTATTATTTTCATACGAGCTGTAATGTGCATAATTTACTTCATAAATAATCATTAGAGAAGAAATGGAGGAAAAGTAGAAGAAAAGTTCTGATTCAAAGGAGATGGGATGAATTTGAGTTACAGAGAATGAGTGTGGGCAGATCACAGCAGAGCAGTTGCGGGGAAGGGCAAAGATGGATGTTCTAGGGAAATGGAGGAGAGACTGGAAGAGACAAACTCTGTGCAATTGACTGCTAGTATTACACAGAAGGATTGTTAAGTCTCTTTTCCTTTTTTTTTTTAATGGGACAAAAAGACCAACTCTATTTCAACAGGAAAACAATAAAATGCTTTACACTAAATGGTCTTTTACTCATTTTTAGATGCTTCCTACCCTCACGATCCCCTGCAGACAGCAGCCGAGGTCGCACAGCAGCCCACAGCTCTGCCTTGAAGCGCGTTTTAAGCACCTCAGACAAAAGGAGGAGGCTCTGTGTTTGGGTTCTGTGTGCGCCATCTGCTGAGAGGAGACACACAGTCTTTCAGAAGGCTGCCAGCTGGCTGGCCATTCCTCTCATTTCAAATAAACATTCAACATGTTTTCAGTAAATTCTGAATGATAGAAGCCTGCTTTTTCCTTTCTGCAGTTCTCACTGGAGAGGGTGACAGCTTTTTTTTCTCTTGGCCATCTTACATATTTCCAGAAAGATGAACTTTCACTTCAGATTGTTACTATCTCATAAAAATAGCCCACATGGATTAATATTCATTATTAGGGTGTTTTATTATGAACTGTAAAGGTGTAATTACTTCTTTGAAGCATACTAAGGAACAAGATCACTTAAAGATCACTTACTGAGCTTATACCTGAACTACTCCGTGCATGTTCCAATAAATAAAGTAGTTTTAAAGAGAGAATTTTCTTCCTAATGTGTTTAATTTATAAAAAGTTAATTTATAAAAGCAGACAATTCTGGGGTGAAATGCAAACTTTGCACTACCTTCACTGCATAGTGATCCAAAATGACAAGCAAATGCCATATCTAGGTACAGCACACTAATACGTGTACATCATTCTGTATATAGATAGCAAAGACCCTGCAGCCAGCACTGGGTGTCTTCAGGGGGAAAGATCTCAGTTTTATGTCTGGGATGATGCTCATCATCCATAGACATCCAGATGTCCATGTTTTAAGTGAGCAGGATGGAGCATGGCATGTGTGGCATGGAGGAAGATATTTCTGTAACCTAAAAGCAGCACAGACCTGAACCACACAGCCACACTCAGCAGGAATGCAATTCTAGAACACCACTTCCAACTTTTTATCCCAATGTGTCCTAAATAAAATCATGGGGACTACCAAAGTTGTTGGAGTACCTGATTCTCCCTGCCTCTCCACCCAGCGCCTGTCAGAATACACGAGCAATCAAGTTATTGTTACTAGAGGAAATTCCAGAGCGTCAGCTATTGTCTGATAATTGCTCATCTGAATGTTCTTCCTTGCAGGACGTGTGAGGTCATTTTTCCCTCTTCTGCTCACAGATAAGCAGTCTCAGTCCCCTTAATCCAGAGAGGTAGGCACAAAGAACTGCTGTGTAGCCCCAAGATGTAACTCCCATTTTGTCTCCTAAGAATCTCTGCTGAAATGTGCTGAATGACCATAGAACCTCCACTTACACATGCACTAATTCTTAATTTCAGATTCTTAATCTGTCCTGGCACTCTCTTGCACCTTCTGCTTTGCATCTTGCATAAAAGAATGTTATTTTTTGTTCAATTTTTTAATTATATGAGCTATTCATTATGTAAAAGGTTTCATTGTATGACCTCAAGTGGAAGTACCATGTTTATGTCAAAGGACTCAAAGCAGTTTGGGGTGGTAAAAGACAGGTGGACAGACAAACATACAAAATACGGTATCCTTTGAGAAACCTGGGTAAAAATACTCATAACAACAGCCTGATCATTCAGACAAAGAATAAGGTCAGTAAGTTTTTTGGGGTAGATTCTCTTATCACCCCAGTAAGTTTATGTAAAATTATTCACATGCATAAATACTTACAGAACCTTACCAGAGGTCGTTTCACATCATTCACTGTTCTAAGCTCATCTTTTCCTTTGGTGATATATATTGTTCTTACATCAAGAAGCTAAATCAAAAGCACAGTGGTATTTTACAGGTTTAAAATCCTTTGGCATAAACCATAAGACAATTTCCTTCCCAGGAGAATGTGTTATTTAAAAAGAGTTCTTTCACCCCCCACCCTCCTCAAAAATGTAAAAAAAAATATTTATCTCGTTTCCTTTTGGTGTAGAGAAATAATGTGAATGAGAGTACACGGGAGATTTGTGACCATTAATTTACTGGCAATCTTAATAGCGTGTCCAGTGAAGAAGGAAGGAAGTATAGTTCATCTCAATGGCAATTCCTATTGTAAGAAGTGTTTCACATGCTGAAATGTTCCATATGACCATGAAAATGCATCCTCATGCTACTAAAAACAGACTAGGAAATTCTTACTTACAGAAACATAAACAAAAAAAAATCCCAAAATAGCATAAAAGAATGAAGAAAACTATTAAGTTAAGGAAATTCCAAATGAAGGTGGTAACTACATCAGGCAGTGGCACAACAAATACAGTGCACACAAATAAGACAAGACATAATAAACGGTAGATTTAGTGAGACACATTCTGCACAACTCATATCCTGCTGCATTACTTCCTGTCATTAATTACCCCATCTACATCCAAATAATATCAATCAGCCAACTGGAAGCACAAGTTAATGAGCAAAATTTTATACTCTGGGGTCAAGTTCCTTTTCCTTCATTTGTCTTCATTAGCAGCACCGCACAAGGCTTTTCCACAAATAGATGGCAGTGAAATTTAAAAGAAGAGATTTTAAAAGTCGCACTCAAGAGTGCTCAGAAATAAAACTGCTGGATTAGCCTCAGAGCTCTTAGGATGAAATGGAGGTTGTTATTGTTATTAAATGAGATTATCAAAGTGAGATATCTTGCTTTCCTAATTATTTTCACCACCTGTAGTCTTGACTCATTTGTTGGCACCTTGGCACTGAAGGATCCACAGAAGCTTTACCAATTACTGCCTGGTCTGTAAAGTGTGAAAGTGTTCCATGTCTGGTCACTCCTGTACAGTACACTGCAGTCAGTGAGTTTCTCCTCACAACCTCCTATCCTTTCTTCCTGCTCCATACAAACAGGTCTTATCTCTTTTCTTTCCAAGGACAAGGCAGGAACAAGACAAGCAAGGCCACCACCAATATCCTGTAGCATCTGCACAGCAATGAAAGAGCAGTGCAGCCGAGGGACTGCCACACAGATGTCCCGCTTCTCCATAATCTGTTCCAGGAGTTTCAGTCTCCTCCAGTTCTGTTGTCCTTGCAGAACTCTCACACTAAGACTCTTCTGCAGAGTCCATATCCCTCAAAAAGATGGACAGGAGCTGGAGAGGCAGACAGGAAAGTGAGATATTCCTGCATTCATTTTCCCAGGAAATCTCTTTGTTTTCTGTAATTTCTGCTTATGAGCTGCTGGGGAAAAGGAGAAGGCAGTGTCTCTGGGAGCCCTTCTTTATCAGTAGCCAGAGTCAGTTTGAAACCTCTGCCCTTGACCCACAGGTGCAAAAATACATCACAGGCTTATAGTCCTAGGAAATATTCCTGTCACCACAGATAAAAGCCAGTATGGGGTGGAAATGCAGCAGTTATTTAATAGCTCGAGAAGTTTGCACATTTGTGGGAAGTTTGGAAGCATCAGCATCACTCACAGGGAGCACAAGTTGGAAATGTTGCGAGATTAAATGTGCACACAGCACATCTCTGCACTGAGGCAGGGACTTCTGGGTTTTCCAATGACCCTGTATAGAAGAATCTCAGACTCATCCATCATGAAAATAGATGTTTCTTCTGAGCTGTTCCTATTCTACTTAGCACTAACACAGAGTCTGTATAAAAGAGCAAGGTGATAAATGACAAAAAGCTGTTCTTGCTTTACAGTGCTTTGCTTCAGGAATATAAAATAGACTTGCAGGGATCAAATGGAGTCAAATAAACACAATCAAAACCACCCTGTAGTGTGGTTCTGCCTCCACATAAAGGAACAGGAAGAAGAGAAAAGATTTGTGCACTTGGAGTTAGGATGCTGAGGTTCATTGTGTCAGTGAAATTCAAGCAGTTGGTGTAGTTAGACGTCCCCAGCCCTGTGGAAGTTGAGGGCACTTGCAGGGATCAGACTGAGGTGGCAAGGAATGGTTCTTCTGCCCAGTCCACTCTCAGGATGCTTTTCTGGATGATCTTGGCCAAAGGCCTATTTCATCCTCTGCCTGCTGCAAGTTCTCTAAGAAGGGCAGGAGCATTTTTAAAAAACTAACAATAATATGTGATTTTTTTAATTGTAGATCTTTCAACACTGACCTCTCTAATGTGGTGTTCAAGACCACGTAGGGACTGGGGACTGATCCTTGCGCTCAGAAGCAAGCTGATCTTTGGGAGGATGTGACTGACCCTCCCAGGAGAACAACTCATTTTGGCACCCTTTGGTAGCCCCAGTGCAGTATTCCAGGGAGCCCTTAAATCACCCAAGTTTAAAACTGCAGTATCCTTTTGAAAAAGAGCCTTTTCAAAACAATTGTAATTACTGTTTGGTTTTATTCTTAAATCTGAATTTCATTGACAACAGCTCCTTCCAGAAAACTGTTTCCTTCTCAGCTGCTTGGCTTCTCTCCTTGTCTCCACAAAAAACCTCTCAGCCCTCTGAGTCAGAACACTTTCCAGGTCTGGGTCAGGTCGGTGGAGCGATGGCAGGGCACTCCTGCTCAGATCAGGCCCTTCACTGCTCCCTCCCAGGGCACCACTGAAATGAAGTCAAATCCTGCCTTGGTGGCAGCTACTGACAGCGAGAGCAGGCAGTACCGGGGGGCTGCAGGCACCTCATGGCTCAACCACCCCTGCACAGCAGCCTTCTCCAAGGACAGACAGACACCATGGACCTGGGACAGGAGGCACTGAGGGAGGTCAGTGCCAGAACATGGGGATTCCACAGCACCAGGGCCCAAAGGGAGGCAATTCCCCACCAAGGAACAGGGATAACTGAAACGTTCAAGATGCACAGTCCTACCCAGAGGCTTTTCCACACAGCCCAGCTGGGCATAGAGAAGAAAGGCTTGTTTTGGTGTTTTTTAGTTTATAAGAAGGCCTAGCTACAGAGCCTGAGTATTTAATAGATAAAATAGGAAAATTAATTTATTTAATTTTATCATCAATTTTCTTGGCAAATCTCAAGATCATTGAAATGCCAGACTCTAGATAGAAAATTATTGCTGAGCTGCTGGACTGGTCTCTGGAAGATTAGCCCAGTTCCTCATAAAGAAGTCTATCACTTTTTTTGAAGAAATCTTCCAAAAGTAATTTGAACAGTTCTCTCATTTCTGATGTTTCTAGATCCCTAAATGGTCTCTGTGAAAGAAAAAATAGGCCAGCCAATGTTTTGGCCCTGCAAAGAATCTGTATTAGTGACACTGTGATGGCCCTAATGCGACAGCTATTTATTGCTATTGATTTTCTGTGGAAAATGGACAGAATTGTGTAGCCAAGCCTGATAAAAGGGATATAAGAAGGATTTTTCTACCAACTGTGTACCTTGTCAGTTATTTATGCTGGCAGATTGATGGTAAGTTGAATTGTTTTGGAAATCTGTCTATCAGCAATTCATGAATCTCAATTAAAAACTTCTATTACAAACCCTCATGCACTGGCAGTACATATTAAATCCCCATATGTATGCAGTGGCACCTACATAATAAATCACAAACTTGAGTTTGTGAGGCTAATGTGCCTTTCTTGCCACTGTCCTTCCAGTTCTGCTGGGGAGCAGATGCCAACCTTAATGATAAAAGACAAATTCCAAATTTGCTAAAGCTTTATGTACCTCCTACTCAAAAGGAAACCTTCTCCAGCAGAGAATGAGGCAAGGTGAGTAAAACCAGCTAGTGTCTACTCAACACTGTGGTGACTTGAAACATCTGGTGGCCTTGATCAAGGGTTACACAATAGGCTAAAGTGAAACCTCAAAGCCCTAAATCTGTGAAGCCTTATTGTTGCACGCATGCCACTGAAGCGGTGGTGTGCTTGAGAATGGAGCAGGTCAGTCATCAGGTGTTGTGCCTGTCTGTGATCCCTCAAAGAACTGGCAGAGGCTGAGGTGGGCCAGCTGTGGTACATGAGCACTGAGCAGGACACAAACCAGGAAATTGTTACATGTGGCCTTAAAAGATGTGCAGCATAATAATATTAATTATTCAATATATTTCAATATTCAATATTATTGTGGGCCTTGGTATGCTTGGTCATAGTAAGCAATCTAGGTGCAGTTTAAAGAAGGAGAGGTAGAAGAATTTGAGTGAATTATGCCACAAGCCTCAGCCTGACTTTGATCATTCTAATTAATGTTAATGGGAAATAAATTAATAGGAAAGCATTAGAGGCAAAGAGTGTCAGATGTGAGTGGTAAGCCATGACATCCTATCTGCTGGATTAACAGAAAGAAGCTGGACTGCAAACAGCAAGGAGGGATATCTGCTGGCCTTAAAAAGAGAGATAATTTCTGATTAGAGGTAAACTATAAAAGGAAGGAATCAACCCATATCTGAGCTCATGTTCAAGTGAAGATTCCTATCATCAAATGGCTTCAGAGCTTCCTCAGAACTCAGGTAAATTCAAGTAAGAATTCTCCCCTGCCTGAGAACTGACCTCTTTATCAGTGAATGATCTTGAAGGTAGGGCTCAGAACCTCAGGCTGTAATTGTCACTCCTGGGCCTGTTATCAGAAGTTTAGTACTGAAGCCTTATAGAAGTTCTTTTGTTTTAGCAGTAGCAGATCCCCCTTTTTCTACTCTTTTCCATCCACAGCTCTGAGTGCAACGTTTCTGTGGAGGGCATTCCAATACTTCCTTCCTTTCGGCTCATGTTTACAGATCAACAGCTGTAAACAATGGGATCCCACTTAGAACATATTTAGCATACAGATAATATAATTGAGTAATTAGAAAAATGCATTGTAGGAATATGAAAAGTCATAAAAAATGTATTGGGAACTGGATTGTAAAAGGGATGATCATTGGCTGCACCTTGTGGCTGATCAGTTTCCTGCTGTCATCAGGGTAAGAAATCTGCAGTGCAACTCTGCACCAGGCTGAAGGCAGGGGGAGTTTGGTCCTGGAAAGATGTGTCTTTAGGGCAGGCTCCAGCACAGCTGCCTGTGATGGTGGGGGAGCAGTGCTAATGGTGACCAGTGTTCATTGCCACTGGTGGCTGTATGGGCAGCCCTGGAAGGGGCATTATTTTACTCAGGATGCTGAAAAGAAACCACTTTGCCTCCTTGGCTGGTACCCAGCAGCCAGGGATACGAATCCATTGACCCTGTAAGACAAATGTAACCACGCAGTAGTTAAAGTTCTGGGGAGAGATGTGCCATGAGATGTGTGAGGCAGACAGTCTGTGCCTTGCAAAGCTGCAGCCAGACCAGGTGGACACCAGGCTGGAGCTGCCCTGCCAGCACAAAGAAGGTAAATCTCATTGTCAAATGCAGCCATCAGGTCAGCATCAGTTCTAGGAAAGGACCAGTGGATGGGGTGTGAACCTCCAGTGGGTGTGGGAGTGCAGGGGAGCTGCTCCAGCATGCCCTGGGAAGTGCTACAGAAACCCTGCACCTGTGGGGATCAAAGCAAATATTTCCAGCAGCTCGGTTCAGCTCAGACCTGGGTAACCTCATCCCGTTTATGTTGTGCTCCATTTGAGCAGGGAAACTATCAGGTCTTTTAGATGGAGCCTGATGTCTGTGTTGGGAGAACGGGGAGCAGGAATGTGACATGAACCCCTGAAGCAGTGCCCATCTAAAGGGGCACAGGCTGCATTAAGCTGAGTACCCCACAAGTGCTTTGGCCTGTGTGCAGCTGTGTGGCACAGCACGGCCGCAGCTCACTGACTGCCACCTCTGGGCCAGCTGCCCTGCCCAGATGACTGCAGCAGCATGTTCTGGCTCTCTGAAGCAGTGCCCACAGGTTCACTGAATTTTGAACAGCTGGACAAACACATGCACAGTGCTTGTCACTGTGGTTCCTGTCATCACAAGGGAAAAATATTAGAATGTGAATTTGGGTGAATCCACAGCTTGCAAAATAAACAAAAAGGAATACAAATATATTACAGATATACAAATATTACAAATATTACAAATATATTAAAGTCTTGTGATTTTAACTCAACCTGTCCTCTAGGGATCAGGGCCAATGGCATAAATACAGCTAAATGAAGTCTTTGCAGTGTTTATTCCCTTTTTACTGCATGACCTAAAAACCCAAGCAGTAGACATTCCCACTGGATGCCACTCTGGCCACCTGCATGTTGCCATGCTCATGGTGCCAGTGCCTTGTCCACAGTCACAGCTCACAGCAATGGCCTCCTGGGGTTTTACCTGTCCTTTTTTCTTTTCTTGTCTTTCCCAACGTCTTCTTTCCTTCTCCCAGAATGTGCCTTTGTACCGTGCCAAGCATCCAGTCTCAGGCCCAATGAGCAGCTGTGTGTCCTGTCAGCTGCTGACAGTCATGTTTCCTTCCCTTGAAGTGGGGCTAGTTCCTGCCAACACTGAAGCTGATTAAAACTCTACACAAGATCAGTTGATTAATCAGGACAACAGCAACATTGATGAGCAGGAACCAGAACATAGTAAGTATACAAGAGGCCCTAAAGAAAATTTTCCTTAATAAATAACAAACTCTCTTTCATGAAGTGTGGAAGTTTCTCATTCATGATTACTGAGCCAGCAGCTTCTCCTCCAGCCTCCTGGCACAGCAGAGTCTGTTCACTATGCTGAAAACCCTCAAAGAGATTTGTCATGAAACCAAGAGAAAGCAATAACAAATCCATGATAGAATCAAGACGTTTTTTACAGTGCAACAACCTTTCCAAGGATATGGTAGAGTCTCCATCACTGGAGGTTTTCAAGTTGGGGCAGTCTCAGGGTGCTAGATAGTGTTCCTTTTCCCATAAGAGGTTGGACCAGAAGATCTTTCGTGGCTGCTTCCAACATGAGCTCTTCTATGATTCTGTAACAGAAGTGAATACAAGGTCCTGAGAATATAAAGCAGGTGATCAGGCTCCACAGGTTTCTGTTACTCTGTTGGCCTTCACCAGCTGTTCCTCTGAACCTACTGCAGCCTGGTGAAGTGGGCAATGCCAGCCTCTGCATCCCCTCAGCTGCAATGCCTCTTTTTCAGGCAGCTGCAGCAGCCACCAGGACTCAGCAGGAGCTGGGAGTTTTGCTGTGTACCAGGACCCCAGCCCAGTGCAGAGCAGCTCCAGGAGCAGAGACAGGGGGGATGTCCCCAAGGCTGAAGTCCTCTTCTCTTTCCTCATCATGATACCAGATACAGGCAGTCTGGCATATTTCTGTATACAGAGAAATCTAATTGGATTCATTATGGCAGTATTTGCATACATTAGCATCACCACTGACACAGAGTGGAGTTATTATATAACTGTCCCTCTTTGGAAGGAGCTGTCCATCAGCCACCTACGGTGCTGGCAGGAGGCATTTCCTTGGCAGAGGGGCTCCTGCAACCTGCTGTCCTTGCCATTTGTTTGACAAACAGTATTGTATCAGCCAGGGGACTTAGCTAGCTGTCACTGTGATGACACATATCTGGTCTATCATTAAAAGGGAAATCTCTCTGAATTTATATGTGTATAAATGAAAAAGGTATTTTTTCAGCAACTTCTTAACCTAGCTAAATTCTGAGCAAAGTGCTCTAAATTTTCCATTAGACATTTTGTCCTTTTTTGTAAACCATAATGGAAACTGTGAGCACTTTCATATAAGACTTTAACCAGAAGTATTTGCTGAAGCAAAATTTATTACATCATCAGTTATTCATAACCCTTTGCAATGTATGGAAATTTATGAACTCTGTAGCATGATCAATAAGTGGGTGGTGTATTCTGAATTAGAAGATTTTTAATAGAATCATGGAATTGTTTAGGTTGGCAGAGACCTTCAACTTCATCGAGTCCAACCAGTAACCAGCACTGCCTAAATCACCAGTCAGCCGTATCTCTAAGTGCCGCATCTACATGAGATTTAAATGTTTCCAGGGATGGTAACTGCATGGCCTTCCTGGGTGACATGCTCCAGTGCTTGACAGCCTTTTTGGGGAAGAAATATTTTCTAATATCTAGTCTGAACCTTCCTTGGAACAACTTGAGCCTGTTTCTTCTTTTTACCTGGGAGAAGACACTGGTTCCCAACTTGCTTCAACCTCCTTTCAGTTACTTGTAGAGAACAGTAAGGTCCTCCTTGAGCCTCTATTTCTCCAGGCTGAGCACCCCAGCTGCCTCAGCTGCTCCTGATCAGACTTGTGGTCCAGACCCTTCACAGCTTTTCTGCTGTTCTCTGGAGTCGCTCCAGAACTTCAATGTTTTTCTTGTAGGGAGGGGCTTGATGGGATTGGATTAGATACTAGACTTTTAAACCAGTCTAATGCATTTTTTTTTCTTTCAGTGGAAAATGAGCATACAGGATGACAGCCTGAGGAACCTTATGCTAACCTCAGCCCCTGACAATGACATCATCCCCTTTGTGTGCCCAGATGAGGTCAATTCTGCTGATGGAAGAAGAAAAAAGAAAATTTCTGAAACAGAAATTGTGAATACTTTTTTATACAGAGTTTGCCTGGAATGTTTTAAACACAAGAGAGATACTAAATTTATAATTATTTTAATTACTTTCAAGTAATACTGTGTATTTGGTATGCAAGTACATGTCTCATGAAAAACAAACCATGTTATCAACCTGGGAGGTGCACTCCTTTATCACAAAAGTGTCCTAACAAACAGGACTGAAGGTCACAGATAAGGAGCAAAACCTGACCCATTAATGCCAACATGGATATCACAGCTAGTGAAAACAGCAGAGCAGAGCAGCTCCTCAACCTGCAGAAGCCAAGGCTTGGCAGGGACATCTCTCTGCTGCACCAGAGGAATTTGCTGATTAGACTCCCTGGGCCTAATCGGTAAACTGGGTGCTGATGGATCCTTCCAAGAGACTGGGGGTAAATTCCATTTGTGACAATCTCTGTGAGAAAAGCAAAGCAGCCCCTGTTCTCAGCCTCATTAGGAATAAAACTTGTAATGGGAAAATAATGGGAAGGGTGGTGAGATACTGTCAAAGCCCTGTCAAGGCAAAAGCCAAATGTCATTTCTTAGGCAATGCTGCTGTATTAAACAGGCTCTGTATCAGAGTGCATTATGCAAAGGAGGGAAGAGACAGACAGTTTGGCTGCAATTCAGTTACTTCAGACAGGCAGATCACTGCCCAGTTTTTCTGGAGAACAAGTATTTTGTTAATTGATAGGAAATGCCGGTGAGTGAACCTCTGAATCACAGACCAAACTCAAAACTTCAATTGAAGGCGTCTACCAGTTACACTGAATGGCTGTGGTGGGCAGCGTTCTCCAGGGGTTCCTTGGGGCTGCTGTGGGAGGGAGAGGGTGAGGGGGCATAGCTGAGAGATTTTGAACAGGGCTGTTTTCTTCTTTCTGGAGAGATATGGGGATTAAAGAGAGAAGACACAGTGATGCTCTCACATTCTCATTCAGGACAAGACCAGTTTGGTACAGCCCTAAGCATTTCCCAGCAGTGGATTGCACATATGTGTAATATATAACATGCTCAATATGCTTTCTGGAGACTTCTTCATCAGCACAGAAAAGGAGTCACAACACAGTCAAGCTTGGAAAGTATGTGAGAAACCATTTTAAAGCCAAGAGGAAGGGCATCAGAGGATGTACTGAAGTGATTTCAACAACAGCATTCTTCAAAATGTGTTCTGGGCTCCATTGTGCCTGCAAACAGAGCATCACACTTCTGCAGAGTGAGAATATTCCCAGTCAGACATTTGGAGTCTGCTGCAAGCTCTGAGACACAGAGCTGGATCATCCATCCACTGAGCTTCCTCTATTGGCATAAAAAACCCCAAAACCCAACCTGTGTCAGACATCAACAGAAAAATACAGGTGGCTTTATTAATTACAACCTGTTAAAAATAAGCAGCTTTTAAAAGCAAAGCCATGATTTGCAGAGTGCAGAGAAAGCCCTTCAGAAACAGATTGTTCTATCCTTTGTTCCCCTTGAAGGAAGGTGTCTGGCAGCTCCCTGCACCTGGTGTCCCACAGCCCCCTCTCTGGAGAGCATGGTTCTGCAGAGATAAAGAAGCTCTTGCAGCAGCCATTGCTTCCCTCCCAGATAAGGATGACTAATAACTCACTCAGCAGGTCCCTCTATTTTGGAAGTGCCATTTTTAAAGGCTTACAATTAGTCAAGTCTGATGAAGGAAAATACCATTTCTCTGGAAGTGGCAACCAGCTGAGAAAGCTGGTGGCCCCAGATGAATGAATTAATCCTCATCAGCCTGTCCCCAGAGCAGTGAATCAGCAGAGGTCACCAGGCTCTGAACAGCCCACTTTTTCCAGAGCATGAACCACTGTGCACTGGTACCCAAGGCATTTTTAGGGAATGAGTCCCCTTCCATCCACCAGTGTAAAATCCTGGCATGATTAACCTGCCTGTGAGACTACCCAGACTGCTAAGCCCTAAAGTGAGATTGTTTAATTGGTCTCTTGGTCTGATTTTTACTGAAAGCTAAACCAGCTGGATGGGCAGGGAGAAGGAATGTCAACTGGAGGAATGTCAGCTGTCAGCAGCCAGAGCCAGAGTGCTTACAGCAGAAGGGAGGACAAAAGCATCCTCACCCCAGAGCCTGCTGCTGGAGCCACCTGGCTCTAAAGAGAGGCAGCGCCTGAGCTGCTGCCACTGATATTTTCCCAAAGCTGTGCCCCATCCAGCAACATGGCTGTTCTTGGTGCCTTCAGCTGCTGTTCTCCAGCACTGCTGCTAATGCACATGATAGAGGAAGTACAAGCACCCAAAGAAATCCCAGCAGCAAAGGCCAGGGCAGGGGATGCCTTTCAGGAGGAAAGCAGTGCCTTTCCTGTTGCTGCAGAGAGCTTTTCTGCAAGCAAATCCCTCAGGGAAGCAACACCAAAATCTAAAGGCAGAAAAGCAAAGTGGGTTTGGCAACCATAAGGGGTGTCTCATGCATCTGGTGAAGGCAGCAGGAGGGTTTGGCTGCAGAGGAGCTATCAAGGAGCTCCCCTGCTGCACTGATCCAGGCACAGCCACTGCCAGACAAGGAGAGACAGGAGCAAGCACACAGTTCCCTGCGTGTCAGCAGAGGGAAACAACAGTCACATTAAACCCTGCAGACTTCAGTCAGCACCCACTGCTTACGCCAAGAATTTCAGGCTGCAGATAGAGGTTGTATAGATGTTTACATGTAGCATTTTAAATCAGTTCCTGTGACTCATCATAATACAAATATTTTTCTAGCTGAATGTAGGCATATAAAGATTACCTTCGGAACAGCAGCCACATTTAACTACTGCCATGTTGTAAATATCAATAATTAAATAGTAACCATTCTGAAGATCACAGGAGATGACAGCAGACTATACTTATGATGCTGAGAGAAAAGGGTATTTTTCTCTAATAGCTCTGAGAATGTCTTAGAAAACCATCTTGTGAGAGTGCATGTTTTCCATAATCTAACTAGTAACCCCTCAGCTTTCAAGCAAAAGCAATATACAAGATTAAACTAACTGTAATTTTAAAAATTCCATTAAGATAAAAAACCTCATGAAATGGCACTTTCATTCTGCATGTACATGATCTCTCCTGACTTACCCAGCCACACTTCCTACCCAAAAAAGCTTCATCTGCCAGCCCCACAAAGGCAATAGCACAAGAGGAGAGCAGCAGATTCTGTCTGCTCTTTGCATCATCAGGAAAACTGAATGCTGCCTTCTGTCTTTCAGCTACTGATGTGCACACACTACAAAAAGCCAGCTTGGCTTTCCAGAATACAGGTGATGTTTAAAAGGATTGCAGTGAAAAAATGTCAGTTGTAAGCTGAGCAAATAGTCTATGGTGTTTATTAAAAAGATAACAGGCCACCCCACAATTGGTAGCTTCAGTTACAGCTCTAATACTGCTTGTTTTACCGGACAGAAGGGGAATTGGGAAATGGTACTGCAACACAAAACCGGGCAGGACACCATTTAAAGGCAGATTAGGTAGCTACGTTATGATCTGCATGAAATGAGCTGCTAATATCACCCCACTTTGGAGGCAGTAGATACTCCCATTAGAAAAATCTGCATCAGAGCTATCATTTTTCTTACTGGAGGCAATTTGGTCCCAAACCTCCATCTGTTCCCAGAAATGGTCCTTATGTGCAGCCCATGGACAGACAGAAATGTGGATGCCCAGTCTGCACTCCTCAAGTGCCATGCCCATTCCACTTCACAGGCAGGCACAGGAATTCACCCTCCTGGAGTCTCTGGAGCAGCACTTCTAACCATGCAGCAGCTCTTTTTGGTAGAAGAGCTGCACCAACATGTGCTGACATGGCACTGCATATGATTACAACCATGTACACCCAGACAACCCCAGCTGCCAGGATGAAGGTTTGGTTTTGGTTTGGTTTGTTTGTTTTTTGTTTTTTTTTCATTTTACCACTGTGGATTAGAAATCAAAACTCCCCTTATTCCAGAAGTGGGGTTTCCCCATGGGGATTCATTTCTACGTATCCATATTGGCTTACATGTACTAGAATAAAAATATTGGTGACTGATAAATATCCCTAAGCTGTTTGGAAGTATAATGTATACAAAAGAGCCTGGGTAAAAAGGAGAGAAAGGAATGGAGGGAGAAGAGGCAAAGGGCTGGTCTGTTTCACTGCTCTCCAAACAAAAAAATCTTGGAGCTGCATCTTTAAAGTCAGGTTTTCATGGGATGCAGACATCCCTTTCACATATGCTTTATCAATTCCAGGAAAGCTGATGAGAGACTCCTTCTGAGAAAGCAGGTGGCTCTGCTCCATCCAGCTCTTTGAAATCACCTAATGAGATCATTTCATCCAGGAGACAACTGAAGAGCCCACGCTGCACAGCAGCCGCCGTGCGGCAGAGCAGCCGGAGAGTGAAGGGCGTTCAAGGTTTCAGAACCACATCCTCCCTCATCTGGGCATAATCAGATCAGTGCTGAGGTGGTGTCTGCAACAGCCCTTGTCAGGTCTGAAGACAGAGGGACCAGTCTGTCAGTCGGCAGCCGGTGGTGAAACGGGGAGCACTGCAGTCCTGGAGAGAAAGTAATGAACCTTCATTCCCACTGCTGTCTGCTCTGTGACAGATAAAAACTACGCTTCACTGCCAAGTTTGCCAGGTGATAAATTCAGGTTTCTTTAAGGCATGAAAGCTGGAAAATGCCTGTGAATGCTGTCAGCTGTGAGTGCACAGCAGTAACCCTGGCAATGCCCTTCCTGTCCAACAGGAACAACTAAGCAAGTATAGAATCATGGAATCATTTAGGTTGGAAATGAACTTTAAGACCATCAAGTCCAAATGTTAAACCTAACATTGCCAAGCCCAACACAAAAGCATGTCCCTAAGTGCCAGGTCTACACATCTTTTAAATACCTCACTGTGCTGTGGAAGTGTAAAAGCCAAGCACAGACCTCACTCTAAAGGCTCTTAAAATTCATGTAATGTCATACAGCAAATGCCATCCCTATAGTGTCAGGAGATCTGTTCTTTCAGACACTAATCTTTTTATGCCCTTAAAGGAACAGCCTGCCTATTTTCTCAGTCTGGCAGCATTTCTCAGTACATCTCTGTATCAAAAGCAGCATGGGTAGCAGGTTGAGGCACTTGGTTCTGCCCCTCCACTCTGCTCTTGTGAGACACCACCTGGAGCACAGAATCCACCTCTGGGATTCCCAGCACAGGAAGGACATTGAGCAAGTCCAGATGAAAGCCACTGCTTGACCATAAGACTGGAGCACCTCAGCTATGAGGAAAGCTGGGAGAATTGGGATTGTTTAGCCTGGAGAAGAGAAGGCTCTGGAGTGACCTCATTGTGGCCTTCCAGTACCTGAAGGGAGCCTACAAGAAGGATGGAGAGCGAATTTTTACAAGAGCATGTAGTGATAGGACAAAGGGCAATGACTTCATATTAAAAGAGACTAGAGCTAAATTAGATAGTAGAAAGAAATTCTTGTCTGTGAGATTTGAGAGGGACTAAAGAGGTTGCCTAGAGAAGATGGGACCTCCCATCCCTGGAAGTGTTCAAGGCCAAGTTGAATGGGCCTTTGAGCAACCTGGTTTTGTGGAAAGTGTCCCTCACCACAGCAGGGGGTTTGGAACTTTATGATCTTTGGGTCCTTTCCAGTACAAACCATGCTATGATTCTATGGTTTCCCTGGCTCACAGGAAGCCAGTTGGAGTTCAAATTCTTTGCCTAGTTTGTCACATCCTACTCAGGAAAGAGTGTCATTGCTGGTAAAACAAATTCAAAATTCATGTACCAGATTTAAAGCCCTTCCTTGGTGTCAGGTTTTGGCTGGGCAGGAGATGGGAGAAAGGTCTTCTGCTGTTATTCATCAGTAGATGACTTAGGACATAAGCAGAGCTGTTGACATATCCCTCTTGTATCTCCTCAGATTTGCAGCAGGACTGCAGGGTTTGGTGAGCTGATTTCTGCCAGCAGCTATTGCTTTTCCTGGCTGTCCACGAGTGATTATCCAGGGCGGAGGAGTTTCAGGTGGGAAGTGCATCCCTCAGGCACTGCTGAGCATATTTAAAACATGAGATACTGGGTTCAGTAGAGGGGGCTTTATACAGTA
>NW_005054360.1:642360-646878 GCF_000277835.1 Geospiza fortis | reverse complement strand
GCCACAAAACACCAAGATAACAAAAATACCAACTGTCTATATCAGAGTTTAGGTTGCCGTGCTGAAATAAGACACTAATTTATTTGGTTTTGATGAGGATAATGATTTTTCTAGTTATACAGACAGTGTAGGATAAATGAGTTAAGAAATGCTAGTAACTGGGGGAGCAGAGAAGGAAAGTTCTTGAAGGTAGAGAACAATGGAGAGCTAGAACAACCAGCCAGGTCACTAAGTCTCATCCCCTGCTGTTCCACAGCCCAGATTGTGTCATCTCTTCCATATGCCAGTCCCTTTTCTTTGTCAAAATAGCAAAGCATTTTCTTTGTGAAAATCTGAGAGAGCTTATTGCAAAATCTCAGTGTCTGGGGGTTAGGAGGTTTTTGACTGAAATATATTTTGTGTATGACCTGTCTGAATGTCAGTTTGTGGGCTGGTACTGCTCTTTCAATAGATACATCTCTTCTTTCTCAGTGTTTTCCCTTTCATGTATCAGCAGGCAGGGAGAGTGCTTTGCTGGACTTGACATGTCCCTGAGATTTGCTAACAGAGCTCTGCAAGGAGTCTGTGCAGACATCTGTCAAATGGCAGAGCACTCTTGCTCTCCTGTCCATGATGATGGGACAAAATCTGTGTCTCCCTGATGAAATTGTCCCAATGGGGAAAGAGAGCAGGAGCCAGAAAAGGGTCAGGATAGGACATGAACCTGCACTGCAGCTGAGGCACTTTCCTTCTGCCTGTCACTCAAGTTAATGGTGAGAATTGAGTGAGCTTTCTATTATGATTTCTTGTTGTCATTGTCATCTACAAAATATGCTGTGTTTAAAAGAGATTCATTATTATATTTCATTACATGCTTTAAACATCCCTGCATATTGTTCCAGTATGAAGAAGTAATGTCAGGGCTCTGTTTTGATCAGAATTTTCTCTTGTGGGACATCTACTCTTTATTTTGGTCTTATATAGAATCCATCCCAACTAAAACCCTTCAGGAACAGCACCTGAACTATCTTTAAAGGGATATACTGATTCCATTCCTGAATCCTGTCCCCATTCATTGTGGAGAGGATCCTGCTGTGGCAAGCAGGCAGGTGCAAAAGAGCACCCTGGCTGAGGAGGCACTAAAGGTTGGCACAAGTTTTTGTTATTCCTGTACTGCAAAGCTCCCCAAAGGCTCAAGGACATTCTTTAAATTCCTTTCTCCCAGCACAGTTGTTTGATTACCCATAAATAGCTCCTTTTCAAACACAATGCTGAAAGCCCCGTGTAATGAGCCAAGAGTGAAAATGTTTCAGTATTTAAACACTTTATTGAACTTGTGGAGGCCAAAACCTTCAGTGCTCTGTTCAGATTTAAAATAAAAACCAAAACCAAAGTCATATTCAAGGAAGGCTATTTCATTCCCAAGTTTCCATAAAACAGGGTTGTTTTCCTTCATTACAAATATACCTGCAGAGCACAAAAGGTCATGAAAATAGCAGGACTGAGCAGAGCTGCAGCCGTTCTATGTGCTCTCATGAAGTTGTCTTGGAGATTATGGCCGGGGTCCTAAAATTCAGATACCTAAATATAGAACTGTGCATACTGACCATGGTAGGATTGCCAGGAGCCTTTATGTTCAGAGCTGGAATATGATCAACAATTTCTAAAATAATCTTTGAGATGTCTAATTTTGGGCACTAAAAAGCAAATCCAATCAAGCACAGGTTTCTTGTGGAAATATTGAGATTTATTTTCTGTCAAGTGTCATTCATGGGATTGCTTCCTTCCGTGGCTGTGAAGGCAAGACGAGGGAGCACTGACCCCGAGCTTTCTTGGTATTCATATAATACAATATTACCTTATAAATATCATACCAAGATATTCAATAATAACATGGTTATCCCACTTTGTTCATTCAGCACATCCTCCTAGCAACATGAAGTCAAATTTTGACTTAAAGGCAAAGCAGTGCTTTTGGAGAAAGCACTTTGCAAAGGGAAAGAAGAGTGTTTTGTCCTGAAGACTTTCCACCTGTGCCAACATGTGTTGCATTCACTGCCAAGCACGAGTCCTGGGATGCCCTTCTGTTGTGCATGCCTGTGCAATGCTGTGCTTCTGAACTCCCTGCCACAGATTAGCATTATTAGCAGTAATTTGATGTCACTAGATGGTAATCCATGATAATTAACAGAGTAAAATACCTGTAATCAACTTGCCTGTGCAATCTAGAAATGCTGGCTGGTCATTTTATGCTGCCAAAACTAAGCCCTCTGTAACACAATTAACATTTCACATTAGATGCCCCTGAGTATCAGGGATGTTTATTTTCGTCCTAATCCAGCCTTACTCTGAAGCATGTGTTTACCTTTCCACCTGGGAGTATTCCTTTTAAATGACACAGCCTGTTTGATTAGTTTCAGTACATGTTAAATCACCACAGGAGACGAGGGTCTCCAGGAGAAACACCTTCCCCTTCCCTGCTCTCTGCATCCCATCTCTCCTGGACTAAGAGACTGAAGACATATTGCACTCATTTTGGTGACAGCTGCTATAAATATTAAGAGGCCTGTGAAGCTAGGAGTTTCCAGCAGAAAGCAGCCACGAAAATAAGTCATGATAAAAGTTTTAGATATGCCTGACAGCTTTTCAGCTAATGTGCCTTTGGTGAGGATATAATCATGAAGAGCAGTAAGCTCACTTCCAGACTGGTCTCTCTCACATAACTGTCTTGCACTGACAGGTGGTGGTTGAAGGTGCAATTGGGTCTTGTTTGACTTCTTGGTTTAAGATATAGTCTACTGAGTTTTCTTCCAGTTTTAGGAAATTAGATTTGGTTTTCAGCTTGATCTGTATCTCTGAGAATTTGACCAGTTTCTCAGTCCAAATGCAAGACCAAACATGATGACATTTTTCTTCCTTCTGTGGGGTGTAGATTCAACTTTTTCCAAACATCTTGCTACTTTTAGTAGAAGATTTTTAATCATTCACTCCCACATCATTAAGGATACAAAAATGAGCAGGAGCTGTGAAAGATGTGACCACTAAATATTTGAGAAAGACTTTTAGCTGGTACACATGGCATTTCTCCAGCTGGACAGAGAGTGCTGCAGCTGTAGAGCAGCTGAGCAACCAACCCTCATGGTGCCTGGGCCATGGGGACCTGGCACAGTGTGTGTCACAGGGGCTGGAGAGTGGCTGTGTGTTACAGTGACAGGCTGGAAAGGGCAGTGATAGAGGCATCCTCAGCCATACAAATCTGGATTTTAGACAAATTCAGGCTCCCCCTCTTTTGAAGGAATGCCAAGAACTACTTCTAACACAGAAGAACGGGCATGCTTTTATGCCCTTTGCAACATTAAGCCTGTAAAGATGAGAAAACTGCAGGTCCTCCTATAAGCAAGAGGACAGACAAACTCCAAAAAGACTTCCAGCTGCTTCCCTGTTGCTGAACTGTGTTTCTCAGGAGGTGGCCCTCCAGCAGTACTGGGATCTCCCAAGTAGCTTTCATATTTTCACATGTTCCTAGGCAAGGTAAATGAGAGGGAGGTTGGTCTAGCATGTGTAACTCCTTCTACCTCTTGCTCCCAGGCAGCCTCTGCTGATACTCAAACTTAGTAGCCAAACAAAAATTCAGATTAATTTATAAAATTATACTAAGGAGTTGAAGATAAAAGATTTATTTTCCTTTAATTTGGGATAAAATGTAATATAAACCAGCCTCACCTTCAGGAGTAAGACTGGCTCTAGTAGAGCAGTCAGCAACAAACTAGGCTTACAGACATGCTGGCAACTGTTTGACTACCAGTCAGGAAAGGGAATCCCCTCCAGGCCAATGTGGAAATGATGGGTGAAGAGAGAGCATCTTTGCAGTGGTGATATTAATAGCTCATTTGAACATTTTTACTCAAATCTACTCACTTCAAAAGCTCAGCTTGGGGACCAAGAGAGATATTTTCCAACAAAACATTAGTCTCAATTAACAAAATGTAACCAGGATAAATGAGCTGAAAAAAACAGAAGCAGATAAAACTAGTGAGGCCATTAAATCTATAAAAGGAAGATGCTGAAACTTGGAAGGTATCTGAATACAATCCTGCAAGTATTCCAAGGCAGGGTCAGAAAGGGATAACGAGGCAGTCCCAGGCCATAGAAGCTGAGTGGCCAGACGGTATTGACACAGAGAGTCAAACAGCAGCACAGCCCACAGCAAACACTGAGCACTAAGGTGGGGAAGAATTTTAATGAGCAATTTCAGTCTCATACATGCTAGGAAAAAAGCACTTGGCATTGTTCCCAATGACAGTGCCCTCCAGATCAGAGACTAAATCACAGCATCCTCAGGGGAGGATGAAAAGAGATAGCAATAGAGTGTCTTTCTTTTTTTCTTTGATCCTGATGTACAGATAGCAACATGTCTGCATGCATAAGAGCAACGGTGGAGTATAACAAGCAAGCTGAAGAATAAAATAAAAATAAAAATAAAATAAAATAAAATAAAATAAAATAAAATAAAATAAAATAAAATAAAATAAAATAAAA
>NW_005054360.1:617485-642274 GCF_000277835.1 Geospiza fortis | reverse complement strand
AGATGTAACAAAGCAAGTAACATCACGTTGGATGACAGGTTCTGCCCTCCAAAACATCACGGAGGAGCCGCCATTCGCAGTGAAGGCAAAAGGAACAAAACGCTCTGTAGGCACCGGGAGGCACCACCAAGGTCAGCTGTGCTCTGCAGAATGCCCGCAGTATGTTATCAGCGCCGGGGAAATGAGTCAGATGCTCGCCCGGGAGCCATGGCACGGCAGGCGGGGGGCAGCCGGCAGATGGTGCTGGGGCTGCCTTTCTGTCCGGAATCGGGCAGGGAGCGGAGGGAGCGTGCCCCGAGCCCGGCCCCGAGCCCCAGCCCCGGCCGTGTCCGCTCCAGAGCCGCCTTTGCTTCCTGTGAAAAATGCGTGTGTTATGATTGGCTTTTCGCAAATATTAAAATGAATATTATATGCGTTGTGTTAGAAAGTAATGCTGGATTGATTCTCTTAAGTAGCGCGTTAAATATAGTTTTAGGTTATAAAAAATTGTTAAAATAGAAACTATGCTATGTAGGATACTTTTTTTTTAAAGAAAGGACTCGCAGCGAGATAGCAGCCACAGGACACCTAAATCTTTCAGAGAAAAAGAATTTATTGCCCTCTTTTCAGAAGAAATTAACTTCTTCCCGCCTCGAAGGCGCTGTTAGGAATCAGAGGAAGAAGTTGACGATGACCAGATAGAATTCTGTGTTTGAATAGAATTTATGCATCACGTATGAGATGTATGAATATGCAACAGGATTTTTAAGGGTTAATCCTTTGTTAACGGGTGTCCTTTCTCCGGGCTTGTGCTGCCCAGAAAAAGGTACCCGGACGTCCGTAACTCTTTGTTTCTATTGTCTCATATTGTCCTAATTCAAATTGTCCAAATTATTATTACTCTAATTGTATAACTATTTTTATAACCATTTTATTACTATTAAATTTTTACAATTTTAAAAACAAGAGATTGGTGTTTTTCACATTCCCGAGCGCAGCCCGGGCTGCCGCGCCCGCCGCCTGCCTGGCCCTCAGCCTGCCTCAGGCTACTAAAGTATGGTGAGATAAGTCGGCAAAACTCCTGGGATAAAAGCCTGCTAATACTCTTGTGGGGCTGAAGAGAAACGTGCCGGTTATTTCTGCAGGTAAGCCCTCCAGGAGAGCAGCAATCGGCTTTGAGGAGCGATTGTGCTGCCGCGGGATTGTGGGCTCGGCCCCTTGTGAGAGAAATTCCTCAGCCGAGCTGCGGAGCCAGGGAAGGCCAGGCTGCTTCATCTGTTACTGCCACCGCTTCTACAAGGACAGGCCCTCTCACTGCTGGGCCGTTCACTTCCACTTGGTCCTGTTCATTATTTCTAACCAGCTTTTTACAAATCAATGTCCTGCAAAAAACCCTGAAATTGAGCTCAGTGAAGACCAAGGCATGAACAGTGCTCATATCCAGATAAAGAAATGCCCATTAAACTGTTCATGGATCTGTGTGGTTCTGGATGTGGAACCTCACTGCTGTTCATGTGCCTTCAGATAAGACAGAAACTCTCTCAGCAACTCTGAGGCTGCACAGCAAGACCACCTAGAGTGTCACTTGGCATTGGACAGACACATTCATCCTTTCAAGCTTCCTATCAAAATAATCAGGAATTGGAACACTTGAAAGTAACTAAGTCTTTGATAGTAAAGATGCAAACTCTTTACTCCCCCACCAGCTTGGGAGCTGTGATATTTTTTTACCAACTGGAGAGGTTATGATAATTTTTGAAAACACAAGGTAAATCTTCTACAAATTATGTTTTTACATTATTTGGACTTTTTCTTTTATTTTTCCTCAGGTAGAGTCAAAAAACTTGACTGTTTTCTACATCAGTGGCTTCCCTCAGATTTTTCACTTAAAAATCAAAAAGATTAATTTTGCCTTGATAGATTATTTCTATTATTTATTTTTGAATTTTCCTGTAAACAAGACTGACTGCTTAATGGAAAGTCGTCTCCTGTGTTTCTCAAAGAAGAATGTAGCTGCTGTCTCAGAGGCAGCACTAATTGCTTGAATGGCAATGAATAATTGCTTGGTAACAGCCAGTGCAGGGCTTTGCTTTTCACTGGAAAATCTGTTCCTGACTTAGAGACTAATTAGCTACTGCCAAAGGAAAGGGGAGACTTGCCGAGCTGCTCCTCTGCTCTCGTTCCCAGTGATTTGCAAGATGTTTCCTGACACCTTCCAATCTCTGACCAACCTGATTCCAAAGTCCTCCTTGGAATGTTTGCCTATCTTCTGTGTACCCTTCCTCTGTGAGAATTTAAAACCACACTGCATTTTCCCTGTCTCTAGAGCAAAATAAAACCCTGAATGCTCAGCTAGCATGGATGAGCTTTGCAGCTGGGCAAAGGGCTTTTTCTTTGGTTGATCAGTGAGCTGCACTTCTAGTAAAATATAAAGAGTACAGGATGGGACAAAGAGACCCTGGGGCTCCTCTCTCCTCTGTGGGCTGCCCACAGCTCTCCTCAATCAAGGTAGTCATGCCAGGTTAACTTTGCCTTTGAAACTTTAGGAAATCAAGACTTAGATCAAATCTTTCTATGCTAGGTTCTAAGACAATCCACTCTGGAAGAAATGAAGACCCAGCTCATAGGGCTACATAGATACACATATGCTCAGAGAATGTATTAGGAGGAAATTTCAGGAGTAACTTTTCTGTGATGATGTGATGAAATACTATATTATAAAGGATATATATAGGGAAGGCTACCTTGGAAGGTATGACTTGGTTACTTTCTAGTAGCTGAATGTTTGACTTTGAAAGTGTAGCACTTCTTCAGCTAAGTTTTCTTGTGCCATATTAGTAGGGAACATCAGTACCTTCAATCACAGACTTGACAAGTATCTCCAGTGACCATGTCCCTTGTTGTCTTTCAGCTTTACACTCAGCAAGCATGATGGAGATGGAAAGAATGAATGAGAATTTTAATTGTTTTGGAAAGCATGATGTTCTGTTCATGTTCACATTTACAGCCACTTCATGGGTAGCTATTTTAAGCTGTGTAAAACATAATGAAAAGGTTAAGAGGGAATGTAATGAATAATTGTTTTAAAGCTAATAAATATATAATTAATTTTAAGCCTGCATTTTGCAATAATCCAATCTTGCTCCCACTGGACTCCATGGCACTTTTGTGATTCACTTGAAATGAATCAGGTTGCAGAGTTGCCATAAAGTAAAATCCACACTTAATTAAACCCTTTTTCTGACATTCCAGGGTTGATGTCTTCAAAGATGCACAGTAATATTTCTCCAACACAGATGTAGATGCTAATGTTACACAGTCAGTCATACAGCCAGGTGATGAACAAAGCTAAAATAATTCATAACCTGCTTAAATAAATGAACTTCAATGAAGTTACAGGTTGTATTTACAGTGGACAATTTTAAATTTTTATTATTTACAAGAGATGTTCAGCTTCTTCTTGCAATCCATTTTTAAATGCTGTTTGGAAACTGCATTTTTTCCCAAATAAAATATTACCTTATCTATATGCACAGTTAGCATATTTGTTATTGCCTTCCCCAAATGCCCAAATTAGCCCCAAGGCTCTCAGCAGTGCAGGTAAAACTACTCTGTGCAGGGAGTGGACCAGGCAGATATGGTGTTGCAGCAAGGGAAGAGGGTGGTTGGATGAGCCAGTGCCAGGTGAGATTAAAGAAGGAGTTGAAGGAAAGATGTATGGTATGCTCTGCGAATGAATGGATGGGTTGGTTGGTTGGTTGGTGGTGGGATATCAAACCAAGGTGTCCCCAAAGAAGGGGAGAGAGAATGATGATGAGGACTCCAGCTTATCTGAAGGCTAAAGAATTACTTTATTATACTATGCTATGTACGCTGTATCTAAACTGAATCTGCCACGCACTCACTCTTGCTCACCACTGCTCACACTGCACTCATCTCTGATTCTCTCGTGACTGTCCCGTGACTGTCCAACACACACACACTTCCAGGCCCTGATAGGCAAAGGGAACAAAACCTCCTCACTTTGGGTAAACGATCTCCATATTGTATTCTACTTTAGCACAACACAGGCACAGCAAGTGAGATAAGAATTGTGTTTTCCTTCTTCTCTGCTTGTCTCACAGCTTCTCTCTGTTCAGAGGGCATGTGAATACCACAGTGGGGTGAATGTTTGGATGGACACTGTCACCCAGTGGGCCAGGACAGGATGGGGCAGGCAGGATGGGATGGGGCAGGCAGCACTGGAAAGCAGGATCCAGAGCCCTGTGCTTGCCCCAGGTGTGACACCCTCGGCAGGGCAGCCGAGTTCCCCAATTTCTACACCAGGGAGGCTGCATTAGTTTTTCTGCCACAACAGTCACACAGGTGGCACGTGGCTTCTCCTGCACCTCAGACTCAGGCCTGGCATCTGCAGATTTGTTAAAACTTTCAATGAATCAGGAGTCAATTTTCCTAGTTTTCTCTAAAAGTGCCTGGCAAATGCAGAAAATGCACTCACAGTTTTCATCTTCCAACACAGACTCTGAGCTACTGTGTAATGGGTCTTTTTTCCATCAGGGCAGCCATACCAGCAGTTTGGTTTTAGGCATCATGCCAGTCCTCAAACACACTCTGATTCCCCTTGGACAGGTTGTGTACATCAGTGGGCATTTGCTTTGCATCAGTATTCTGGGTTCTGATTCACAGATGAACAGTGTTGGAACTTTTTGTGGCATAAAGGCACTCAGACTCCTTCCGAGAGCACAATGGTTTCTAGTAGTCATGCTATACTAAGCACTGCTGATTTTGTCTCACAGCAAAGAGTTATTTCCATTCTGCCTCATAATTCAAAGTGTTTCTTTTGGAAATTATCTTTTTAAAGACTCAGCAAACTGAAAATTAGCAGTGATTTTCTTTTTTTTTTTTCTTTTCTTTCCTTTTTTTTAACAATAAAAGCAACCAGCACTTCCAAAAATACCCTTGTTTATATATCAGTTGCAAGCCAGAAACTGCTCTTGAATTATCGCTGCTTGTAGGAAACTGCTTTAGCTTTACAGATACCAGAACAAAGTGCTTATTTTTGTTATCATGAAAGAAAAACTCCTATGTCCTTCAGCCTGCTAGTATTTCAAAGCCCATCTGAAGCAGAGCAGCAGGTGTAGCAGTTTCTCACAGTCAGAGAAAAGAGTGATGATGAATTGCATATATTGCCCCCAGATCCCTGCCCCTCCTCCAAAAGCCAATCTTTCAGATTAGGCAGAACACAAACAGGGCTGCACAGGACCACCTGCTCTCCCTTGTGCTACATAATATGTTCTCTAAGCTCAGATGTGCCTGGAAATGTAGTGAATCCAAGTTCAAAGGAGGCAGCTAAGGGCAGAGGGGTATAATGGAGTGGGCTGCAGGAGAGGATAATTTATTTTCCAGTCGATAGGCTGCTGTGAGTCTCTCTCCAAAATGTATCTATCTTTTGCCTCTTTAGCAAGTGCCCAAAGGTAAATGCTATTGTACACCATGCAATAGCATTTCTGCCTTCAGCTTACACCAGAGACTGGTTTCCTTAGAGGAGTTTGGGCAGCAGCAGTTTCTACACAGCAGAAACTCACAGTGTGACTAGGAAGTCTTTTATTCCTGAGCACCTTTGTCTCCTTCTGGTGTACAACATTCTACTTCTCCAGGTTCCTAAGTGATTTAACCATGTGGGCAGTTTAGTTCACTGGGTATATTTTTATATTTTCTCTGTATCTAGTTCACACTTTGTAGCTTTGGAGACCTCTCAATAGTATCATTAGTAATCCCACTGCTACTTTGGATTTAACATTCATCAGGTTTTGTTGTACGGAAAATCATCCAAGTACAAAGTTTATAGGTCAGATTAAGGTCATATCTTTCTTTGTAATAAACAGCTTTCAATATGACTGTAATTTTTTTCCAGATAAAAGAAGCTCCTTTTTACAGCTTTCCCCCCTGTTTTCTGCCTAATTATCAACCTAATGAAAAAACTTCCATTTATTTGCAGTCATTGTACTCCCATCTGAAATTTTGCCAAAAGCTCTAGAAAACTATTGCACTTCCCTTGTACACCATAACATTAATATCTTCAAATAATTCCCCTACATTAATGAGTTATTAACTTTTTCCTTACCACTACAACCACTTCCCTGTCTTTTGCCTCTGCCTCTTGGTTGATTCTCCATCACTTGTTTATTCCTCTCTTTAGTTAATACACAGAAGGAATTTTTTCACCACTTGAAGTACAAAATTATATCTCTAATTTCTTTGGATGTTACTAATTTACAACCTCCAAGGTTTTTCTTTAAATGTCAGCTGGAAAATAGCAGGCATTGTTCATGCATTTAAATCTACAGCTGAAATCCACACAATGTGGATATAATAAAAATTTGATTGGTATTGGTATTGATTGGTCTGATTGCAACTAGTGAAGTAGATGCAACTTCCACTGTATGCCAAAATGGATACTCTGATTTTGTTAATCAGACATAAATCCCATTCCAAATCTGGTCCTCAGAACTGACGTTTCAGGGACAGCTAAATTGCCAAACATTTTATGTTAGCATTTTCATTAAAAAACAAACAAATAAAGCAATCAACAAATAACATACCCAACCAAACAAAAACCTCTCAGATTAAAACATATGGAATCAAGGTATAATTTCTGTCCAGTTTAAATTACCCAGGTCATCTGTTTTGTCCAGTGCCCTTCTGCTTGCTCAATTACCTGGCATCAGAAGTGAGATAAAGAGACTGGCATCAAGAAGCTGGTAGAAAGGGGGCTGGTCTAAAGGACACTAGAGACAAGGAGATGCAGCATCTCTACTTTGGTTTGAGGAGCTGCAGAGCACATGCCAGAAGCCACACACATATTTCTTCCATGTCCAGACCAAGTGAAAACCAAGAGAAGTTCAGTAAGGCTTTGGCTGCATATCAATGCCATCTACACAAATGGTTCATCCAAACATGAAGTCTATAAAGGCTGCTCCCAAAATGACACTCCCAAAATGAGATGATTTCTTTAATCAGAGGGTTATGAAGGCAGCAGAGAGTTTGGCATGTATAAATGTAGTGTGCTTCTGGAGACAGCTGGTGACTTTGGCTGTGACAGCAAGGTGGGGAACCTCTGTCAGGGCCCAGCAGTGACTGGTGACTGCTGTGGTTGGAAACAAGAGTCATTTTCACCTGGCTTATATAAGCAATAGTGCAGAGCGTTTTGCATCCCCAGTCCTTATATCAACCCTGGACACTCACATCAGAGCTGAGAATGTTGCTCTTGCTACTTCAGCCCTAATGCCAAGCTGGGCACCTGTGGGTGGCCAGAGCGCTGGCTGGTCACTGCAGCCACTCCAGGGCCACCACACCACGCCAGTGTGGACATTGGGGTCAAGAGCAGTGAGAGAACAGTACCACATGCCAAGTGTGCCTTGGGGGTTGTGTGATTCACAGAGTGAAATGAGAACAGTAAAAGGTATCAAGAGGCACTTTTGACCAGAGGCTGATCAGGGAAGCATCCTTCAGACAGGTCAGGAAGGAGCTGATGAGATGAGGATCCATATGGAAAAGGAAAAGGGAGAGGGGAAACGAAAAGCATATGAAGTGGTTTCTGTTGCTTTTTATTGGTGTTGCACACTTTATATTTAATAAGAAATGTCTTTCATTCATGTCAAAATACCCCAGTAAATCAGTACAAGTCCTCACAGTTGCAAAGGTGCCATTTCCTAAACCTTTGCTTTCTCCCTTAGATTTTTAGATTCCATGTCAGTATCCGTCCCCAGTCCCTGAGACAGCTTCCAGCTCAGCACATTCAGTTCTGCTTGTTTTTACTTCTCTTATCTTGCACAGTTTCAGTTTACAGACTCTCAGGGCTCAGTGACAGCTTCCTCAGTGACAGTGAACCAAGGTCAGGTAACAGAGCTGCACAAAACCAGCCCAGGGTCAAGGCCAGCTGAGCCCTGGGCTGCAGAAGCCCAGAGCCTGACAGCAGGCTCAGGGAAGTCCTGTGGTCCCTCTGTGACATCAAACTGGCTTTGAGTAGGAAGGTCAACAGATCCCAGCTGGATGGGGTGATGCAGCAGACTGGTAGCCACAGGGACCTCTTCTTCACTGGGATGCACATCTCTTTCAACACATGATCTGAGATGCACCAGTCAAGGTGGCTCACACTGATCCAGCAAGCATGATATTTCATGCACACAACAATATCTATATATACAATCTGTATATATATATATATACACACATATACAATCTGTAGGCATGTACATTATATATACATGTACATATATAAAGATCATACAACTTCAGATAGACTGCTACACCATAAATCCTCATTCCATGTTAAGCACAATTTTGGAATAAAAAAGTTTAAATAAAATTTTTAATTCTTTCTTCCTCTTTGAGCTCAGAATTATTGGCAGATTAGAAGTCTCAGCCCCATCCCCTCCCCAAAAAGCAAACTGTACCTTCACTGCAGCAGGCTTTTACACAAATCTCTCCAGAAAACCACAGCTCCACTTTCTCCACTTTAATAGTAAGATATTAAGGCTAGGAAGCCTTAGTCATGGCCATGGTTAAAGGAATTGTTTAAAGGGTCAGAATTTCAGTCTTAGGTTTTAATTTACAGACACTCAGCAGATTTGAGTCCAGCTCCTGAGTATTCACTGGATCTGATTTTTGCTACTCTTTCCCCTCGTTTTTACTTTCTAGATAGTGAAGTCTGATTTTAAAAATTTTTGTAGCATTCATTTGTGAATTTGGATAAGAATAAGGTGGAGGAAAAGAACCAGCACCCCCTAATCAATCTGAAATATTGCAAAAATCACCACTTTCAAACTTTCTGAGGAAGATGTAAATTTATCAAACAACCTCACACTCATATATGTGCACCTTTTCTCCTCTTAAGTTATAATAACAAAATAATGTCTTCTGGTTTTCCTTTCCACTGAAAATTGTTGCATACGTACACTTTTCCTTCCAGTCAGAACTCATGGCAGTTTTTAAAATTCTGCTGAAATAAGTACAGTAACAACACAGTGTCACAGCACAGTTTAGAGAACTTCAGCATGAACATTTCAAAGGGTACCTGATTTCAAAAGGGAAATAAAACTCTTGATTTGCATTCCAAGTATCAGTCTGAAAGGAACTTAATTACGTTAACTACAAAATGCTTATTACAAGATTATTTTTAAGATTCTGGTATTTTGAGTTGTAATATAAAGAGAAATTTATCCTACAAAGACTGATTTTAAAATATCCCATGAAAAGGCTCAGAGAATTAAAAGCCAGTTATGCTAAAATGACTTTATGATAATGGGTGACAGTGAAGAATTTGAGTGCATAACAGAGACATCTGCTTTGCAAACAAAAAAAAATTAGTGAAGTGTTCTCAATGACACTCCAAATGTTGCTTATTTCATCTGTCTATCCTCTAAAACCAGATCTACACACAGCATCATGCCTAACAACATTTAATACAGCTATCAAAGAAGGAAAAAAGGAAAGGCAATGTACAGTAGGGAATTTAGGAACACAGGACTGGGCCATTGTTTCTGGGGAACTGGAGACAAATGCATCATAGAATTGCTTTCATAAGCTGATCAAAATATTTCTTAAATTAAAGTGACAGGAAACTCATTGAAGGAGAGTTAAGGGACACTGGAGGTTAAAGAGACCAATTTTTGTCTTTTTGGTCCCTACCCACACAGCCACAGTAGCCATAAGGCACATTAACTCATCAGTTGCTCAGCTGCACAATTACTTTTAAGCTGTTCCATTTAAATGTAAGTTGATTTATGAAGCAGATCATGCAATACAAGGGAAAAAAACCTCACAAATGAAGATGATGTTTCTGCTGCCCCTGAACTGACTAAAGAGCCACCACCATGGGGGTGGGAGATCCACTCTTCACCCTGAGCCTTAGCACAATAAGCTAAGTTCTCACAGAAGGCAAATTTTATTTTGGACAGATTTTTAAAAAAGCGATTTATATTTCTTCCATCAGCTGTCAGCTGTGCCTTGCAGAAATGAGTAACAATTTGTTTGATATTGGGACATAGTAGTTTGTGAAGTAGTTTTCAGCTAGCTTTTATACTGGCTCTATACAGTGCTGAAAAGCTCAGTTTGCACTCAATGCCTTCTGGCTCAGTTTCATCACTCTGCATTTTGAACAGGGGTTGACTGAGTATTAGGTTTGATTTGTCTTTACTAAAAGTAATTCTAGTGTCAGGCCAAAGTAACACAGTGGATAACTCTGTTTTGCACTCAGATCCCTCGGAGAAGGAAGGGACCTGGACTTATAACTATCTCTTTTCACAGTAATAAATGCATAAGAAAATAAGAACTTTACCATCAGTGACCTAGGAGCACAAAGAACAAGGTGTTGGCAATTCAGGTGCTGCACACTTCCTGGAATCAGAACTTAAAAGCAAGATTTAACACTTTGAAAACATAACATCTTTTTTCCTTTTATAAAGGAAGTGAGAACAGGTTTTCCATTTTCAGAAGCCATCAGTGTATCATTAGCACCCAAAATGAATTCAGAGAATCCAGCATATGATTTTGATAACAGATAAAATAAAATAATATAATACAATTTGGAAGTGCATTAAATATTTAAGTATCTGATAAGTTTCTCACATGTGTGGTTGTAGATTTCTGAGACTGACAAAGTGAAAGGGAGAGACTGAAAGATTATGTGACTAACTTGGGGAAGCAAACCTTGACCCTTTGTCTTCCACCAATTTAAAACCCACATGAAAGTACTTTATAAATCTAACATTTTTAATAGGCAGATCTGGTCATCTATTGAAGGTAAACAATTCCAAATTTCCTTTGTAGTACAATCATTCCAGAGAAGTCTTTCATCAAAAAATGTTAGCCAGAGAGATAAATCACTTAGAACAATAAAATCACCTGCATGAGCAAACACAGCTTCTGTCAGTAATTGTGCTTCCTTGCCCTAGGCATGAGTTTGTTACATATGGGAAGTGATAATACTTGTGCTTACAGTTACCAGTATCACATTTTCCTTTCTCAGTTCACACTTACTCATAGGTATGCTTACCCAGCAGCAGTTACATAAGACGCAATTCCAAACAACTTTTATAATCCACCTCTTGCAAACAATAAACTGCATCAAATTAGCCCCTGACGTGCTTTGTACTATCAAAGCAATTTGCAGATCCGTCATGAAGTATCAGGACTATTATTTGTCTGCAGTCAGTACAGCTGGTTTTTTTCTGACAGTGTTACCTGCAAGTGCTGGGTTATGTGAACTTACAGTCACTGTCATATAACTGAGACACGCTTAGGCAAAAGAACAATTCAGCAACCCCCATTTCTGGGAGCTGGAGTACATATACATCTGATCCAACATCATGAGATGTCCCAGAAGCAACATCAGCGATTCTCCAATTTCTCCTGGTGATGTCCATCACATCCTACACATTACAGCATTTTTGGGGACCCTGAACCCTGTCCTTACCTTGACTAACCTGTTCCCTTGCATAGCTGTTCAGTTCTATCTACAGACCATAAGCACTTTCCACATGGTAGCCACCAGAGCAGAGAATGTTTCTTTCCATTTGTTTTTGTACATTTGTTTTTCCTATATTTAAACCTCCTCTGTGGGACAGATTTATTGCTCTTCTCAGAGGAATGTTGCCCTCATTTACTCACCTAGTGCTATGCCTAACTACTGTAAAGAAAATTCAGTGTGTAGCTTAAGTTGAAAGGCAACAACAACAAATCATTTACTTCCTCATTAACACTTCATAATTATTACATATTACTTTCTTTGTCCAGCCATTTCCACATCCTAGAAATAGTAATTTTCACCACATTTCTTTAAAATTTGCAGCATGTGGGAGATGTTCAAGCCCTCAAATTTTACTGGCAGTCAGCATGAGATATTACCAACTCAGAAGGTTTGCCTCTAGAGTCCTTGTTGCCAGATTCAAGCAGCAGGTAGGTTCTACCAGCTGGATCATTCTGAAAGTGGGGTTTTCTCACTGACAATTGCTTTCAGTGAACAGGGGTTCATACTCTGTTTTGCAGAGCCATCTTTGAGAGATGGTAGAGGTACAACAGAATGTTAGGGAAAAGAACATCAGCTCAATGTCAGAACAGTGCCCCTTGCTCAGCAAAAGCTGTCACTAGTGCCAGCCGCGGTGCAGGCACTGCTCTGTCCTTTCAGCTGTGTTAAGTGAAAGGAACCAAACCCGGAGGTCTGAGGCATCAGTGGGGGTGAGCACAGGGAGCAGAGGGATTAGCAGGAAATGTACACACACATTAGAAAAGACTCCACAGAAGTTTTGCTACCACAAAACAATAAATCAAAAACCAAACAACTCATATTCCTTTTTGTTGCCTTGAAATAGACTTGGAAAAAAATCCACAATTTACATTGGATTACAGTTTTAGCACAAACCTTAGGTTAGGCCTTTTTTTTTGCAAACCAAAATGCAAGTAGGGCACCAACTAGAATGGAAATAGAAATGATTATTTAGCTAAGATCTGATCTTACAGAATCAGCAAAAAAAGCAAAGCAAGATCAGGACCTTAACCATGGGAGAAAAGTATAATATGCACGTCCCTGCTATATAAAACTTCGTGCACTTGTATTGGTTTAACAGATTGTATTATGTTCCCTTCATGCTTGTATTTAAAGAAAAAGAGTAACAAGAGATATTTGAATTTAGCATACAAAGACTACAAGAAACTGAAAAAGAAGAAAAGCAGAGATGCCCACTGGTTCTGTTATCAACCTGGATGACAGGCATATGAAAATAAGTTGCTTGGTCATGGTAAAATTAAACTATGAAAAATCCTCCTCTGCAGAGCAAGACATAATTTATACAGCTTTTCCCCATGAACACTGTTATCTGTCCTTCCTTAACCCAGAACTCACTACAAGCTCCATATGCTGCTTCATGTTCAAAACACCAAACACTGGGGCTTGCATACAAGACCATGGTACTATTTGTGCTCTTGATTTAAAGAATTTTTAAATTATTATTTTAGACTCTTTCACTAAAGAAAAATTGATTCCAGCTTGACAGTTGAAAAGTGTCTAGTAGCATATAATGCCATGAATGAATGTGCTGTTTTGTAACCTGAAACCATCACGTATTTCTGGATACTCCACACATCAATGAGTATTAACCTAATTATAATTAAGGTTTCTTAAATTACTCTTAATTATACTTTATAAAAATGAAATCATGAAAAGCTCATATAATATTACAAATGCTTATGACTGCCTCTCAGAGCTCTTCAAAAACTGCAAGAAGGGACCATGTCTATCAAACTCCTGTTAGGAATGCCACCTTGTGGATAAAAGCTGCATGGAACAACGATTCCAGGTAAACGTCACTAAAATTTTTACTTGCAAAAAACTAGTTTTACAGAAATCAGCCGCTCTTGTGGTGTTTTAAAACTGCATCAAATTCTTTTATTAACCTTTCTGGTAGAAAAATACTGTGAATATGGCTCATCTGTATCAAATGCTAATTAATTATGCAGGGAGCACTGGTTTCATTAGGAGATGGGATGCATTTATTAGCATTTTAAACAGAATCAGATTGCCACCGATACTTAGAAAACAAGTCTACTAAATGCCTGCTCTATTTAGATATAATTTAGTGAATTAGTTTAAAATGTAATGAAAAAATACATTTAAATCAAAATATGTTGCTAGAGTAGAACCTATTAGTACATTTTACCTTCTCTAAGCTTTAATTGGTATATAAAAGTTCAAGTTTAACTATAAAAAGGAACCATTGGATTTTTCCATTTGTCATATAAGTCTTATTATGAGCTGAAAATGATTTTTAAATGGCCATTGGATTGCAGGTTGCTTGGAAAAGCTGAGAAAAAGGGGGCCCAAAAGCATCTAATAAATTTCAAAAGATCTCCAACTTTTAAAAGCTTGAGAAAATAAATAATAATTAGCTCCATTCAATAAAGCTGACATTTACACAGACACTTTCCTCCTGTGCTGTTCACCTCATTTTCATAATGAAAGTATATATAGCCCAAACCATCACAAGGCATATTGTATAATGAAATTTAAAACTAATGAGCCATATCCTAATAGCCATGAGTCAAGTCAGGGTATGCATTAGTAGCCCATTTGCAATTCTCTAGAGACAGAAAGAACAAGGCTAAACATATCCAGTAGCCTATTTTGCTCTGTGTACTGATCACACCACAGCAGAACTGAAATTAGTTCATAATCTCTATCTCAGAAATCTCTGCAAAATGCTATTCATGTTTTTGTTAAAGGCAAGTAACTCCTGGAGCAGCCAAACATGACTTGTGATTGTTTGGTTTGACCTCTTTTGTAACATGGGTCTGACTTGTCTGAATTAGTCCTCTTTCTAACAAATCACAATTTTCAGGAAATCATCTAATATGTCCAGACTAGGGATGCCTTTACTGTTCTGTTATGTACTTTTATCTCTTTTTGTAACATGTCCTTCTGCTTAGACTTGCTGGATCACTCTTCCTCTGCTAGGTGGAACAGCTCTTTATTATCAATTTTTCTCCAAAGATGGTCCATCTAGGCTGATTCTTCTTTCACTAAACTAAGCAGATTCTGGTTTTTGAGTCTCTCATGCCAGTGCTTCTTTTTAATACTTTTATTGCTCTCATGACTTTTCTGTCCAGCTTCCCAGCATTACTGAAAATTGTGACTACTGAAACTGAGCATAATATTCTTCCAAAAGGTTACACCAAAGCCAAATACAGACAGCAGTATTTTTTCCCTGGCAGTATTCCCATTTCTAACCTGAGGATCTCACTGGTCCTTTTGGCCACAAGGCATGCTGAAATTTCATGCTCAGTTGAGAATGCACATCATCTCCAGACACCATTCAAAGTCAGTATTTCCTATCACAAATTGTACAACTTGCTAAGTGTGTTCTCAAACCTCTATCCTCCTAAAAACACAGGTCTACTTTAGGCCAGAGTGAAATGCAAATTGCTGACAGCTCCTAACCAAGCAATTAATCTTGCTCTGATTAAGTGGCTCCTTAGTATTTAAGTTTTGTGGCATCTGGAGATTTGAACAGTCATTACTTTATTTCTTCCTATGTTCTTAATAAACTCATGGTTAAGAGCCAAATCCTGTGTGAACTCACATAACAAATCTGTTCAGTCTTTTCTTTCCAATTTACATTTTGAGTTCTTTCAGGTTTGACTCAATTATTGTCATGATGAATTTTAAATCTGGGGGTGATACCCTCCATGTTTCTATAACAATAACTCTTTAAAATAAAAGGAACTATTTAAAAATCTAAGTCTATTCCAAATACCAGTGGCAAAATATCTAAATAAAATGCTAGAGTAACAATTCCTGTGCTATGTAACTGATTTTGTGAAACTTGAGATACACTTTTCATAAAAAATATGTTCCTATGTTGTGCAAGGAAAACAGAGTGGCTGCTCCCCTTAGTTAAATCTTATATCATACACATGTAAGTAAATCAGGTGTTACCTTAATTCTACTGAATAATTTTCCTATACTGCCAAGAAGGAGACCAGACAGCATCTTAAACACTTATCAGGAAATAAAGTCTTCTCAAGTAAAATGAGCAAACAGCTTAGATCTTGGTCCACACTGAGATCTTGGAAAGTTTTAGTTCTCTCTAAGTTGGAGAGCAAGACCATGACAGTTGTCTTTTAGATTTCTACATTCTGAAAAAATCTGAAGAAACAAGCTGAGCACATTTGTAACTGCTGTGAAAAAACACAGCAACATTTAAATCCTCCTTAAGCTGCTAATACATGTTCAGAATCAATGGCCCACTCACATTAATTCACTGACATTAACTCCTCATTGTGGTTTCAACCATTCAAGTAATTTTTAAGCCCATGATCCTGAAATTATATTAGAAGTGTACCAAAATTGCTCCACATCAGCTAACAGACAGCTAGCTCATCTCTCCACAGAACTAAACATGACTAAGAAACATTAAACTGTCAGAGACTTCCTTTTCCATACTAATCCTCAGAATACAGGCTTTCCATGCAGCACTGGACAAGTCTGTGGTGCAATGTAAACAGAGTCTTTAGACATTTGCTGGTTTTGATCTGTGTTTCCTTTTTTATACATACTTCCTTCCAGAATGATGCACATTATCTCACTAAAATCTCTGTCTCAGCAAAGTGAATTACTAGATTATCACCAACTATACTCCAACTTTCAAGGAAACACATCCTTCAAGACTTAAGAATTTCAAACTTGAAACCACTTATTTTAGTATATTTTTTTGTAGTAGATTGGTAAGAATTTACAAACATATTTGCAAACAAAGAGCTATAGTGCTATATAAATCCTGCAGTGTTTATTTAGGAAAAAATACAATGCATACAAATGAGTAATGACTATTTCAGGTATGCCAAATATGATATACTTAATAGTAATATCTGTTCTTGATGTCCTTGAAAGCAAAGCTGACCTTTTGAACAACAAGAATCTTCCCTGTAGAGTTCCATCAGATAAAATACTTCATCACCTCAAAAGTGTAAATAGCAATTCTTTTTATATCATAAAATACTAAGGGAACAGAATTATCTTCTGATGTTCTATTCATCCTTTACCTCATGTCTTCTCCCTTCAAGAAGGGCTGTGACTAAAAGTAAGTAATGAGCACCTGGTACCTCTGTAAACAAAATGAAGTATTTTCCTAATAAATATTCTTATAATAAAAAGTGTAAATATAGACGTTGTATTTCTCCTTACATTTGTTAAAATTCGCCCCCGAGGTTTTTCCTATAGTAGGAAGTGTTCAGCTAAGATTTATCTATACAGACGAATACCAGCTTAACTAAAGCAATGCTTTTACTCTGGGTCAACAAAGCAAGTGGAAATGTGTAGCTCTGCACGCTCACAGTCTCTGTCAACCTGGATTTTATTGATTGATACTGCAACATTCTGCTAGACTAATAGGAGCAAACTGTGCATACAGCAAACCTAAATGGCTTTAAGAATCTTACTAACCAGCACAATATAGATTTGCTTTTCTGTACCACTGGCACACTACTTTGCCTTCAGAAGTTAATAGGAAATAATGTATGACAGCATTCAGTGTGCACAGTGTCTGCATGCTGAACACGCAAGACTAAAAAAGGGCACTTATGCAGAGTCTTTAGTGCCTTTTGAATCTTTCATAATATTGACAGTGGGGGAAAATAGGACCATAACAGTAGCACAAGATTTGCTGAGCCACAGTATATCACCGACACTAAGAAAATCTGGGCTAGGAAGAAAGGAGGATTGCTTCCCTCACTATCCTCTGGACCCACAGCCAGCTATTCTGAGCCTGCTGGAAATTTTTGCCCTTCCATTTCTACAGGACAGAAGATTGTACACCACAGCTACCAGAACACAGCATTAGCACCAGCTCACAAATACTGTGTACATCCAGGATCACAACACTGCTGCAGCATTTTATAATGTTCATTACTAGGATCCACAAGCAGATGTAGTGCAGGAAAATAGTTTACTGACATTAATGAAAGTCCAAAAATTAATTATTTTTTAAAATTAGTAAATACTATATTGTAAAAGCCTTTAGACATTCTGAGAAATGTATTAATATTGTATGTGCTCATTAACCACTGCCCTTAGACACTTTAAGTCCCCATTGAAAGCCCTTACCTAAGTACAAGTGCTCATTTTTTTACTTATTTAGTTTATATCAACTGCTATAATGGCTCATGTGATAGGAAAGCAGCAACCAGAAATTCAAACCATGCTTGGGCTACTGCCACGAACATTAAAATAAATCCCCTGCTAGTTTAGCTCTGACCAGTTTATCTAACACTGAGTTATCTCAGGGTAGGATGTTGGCTTCTAGTCTTACCTTGTTTAGAATCTCAGCTCTTCCCTTTCAGGTACTTTCTACAAAAACAAGCTCTTTGAAGATGTTTCTGTAAAGTATTTTAACAGTTTGTGTCAAGCAGCCCTGTGATTTAAATGGCATTAAGCCCCATGGAACCAAGTAGTGCAGGATTTCCACTGAGTCCTTATGCTGAAACCAAGCCCTGTCCCAGTAATTCAATCCAGGCAGTTGGGTTTGTTTGGTTTTGGGTTTTTATTTTCAAGGTGTCGAATTCTGGTTTTGTACTGAGCACATCCAGAGAAAGCATTAAATTTTTTTCCACTTGGAATTACTGTAAGAATCAGATTGAAACATACAGAAATACAAGGTGGATGCTCACTCATCACTGATACAAGCAGCGCTCCTTTCTTGGCAATATGCTTGTGTAACTTTTTCTTACAGGACTTGGATTTTTTAAAATTGCATAATCATGGTCTTTTCCATGTTGTATTTGGAAAATGATGAAAATTCCCCTGCCCTATGAGGACATTGAATGAGTCAGATCTTTCCACACTACAGGAGGTTCAGTGAGCACTTCAGCACAGTCGTCCAACACTTCAGTGGTGGTTAGGAAGAGATTGGAGGCTCTCTCTTCACAAGGAGCCATACGGAGATGACAAGGGGGAAGAGGAGAAGGTTGCACCAGGAGAAGGTTCATTTTGGTATAAGAAAGAAATTTTTACAGTGAGAACACTCAGTCACTGGAACAATATCCCCAGGAATGTGAGAGAGTCTTCATTGCTGGAAGTTTTTAAGACATAACCAGAGAGGAGGCTAGATAATCTCATCTGGGCTCCCTTTGTCACAAAAGGTTGGCCCAGATGATGTTTTCAGGTCACTTCCAACCTGGTCTGTTCACAATTCCACAAAAACAAAAAGTTATTTTTCAAAGTTACTGCAGAAATAGTGAAAAAGGTTTGAGCAAAGAACTAGAAAGGTCCTAAAAAGTATCTAAGAATGGGGGAATCTAGAAAGCTACTGTGTCACACCCATGTTCTCAGGTACATTCAGTGATACTGTATACATATTCACTGTGGCAAAGGCACATCGTGCTGGGGACTTTTACCTCCTGCTGGAAGAAATGACAATTCTTTAAAACAGTTTGCTAGAGGTGTCTTGTTCACTTCTAGTGTGGCAAAAAGTACAAGCAGGCACACAGAGGAAGCTGTCAGATATGACAACAGTTCAAAGCCTCAAGTGAATCTTGACATGTAGGAAATGTTGCCTATTGAAGAGGCAAAAAAAATGTTATCAGTTACCAGATTATTTGAATCTTAGTGGGAAACACAACTTCCCATAGCTATATGTCCTTACATCTGAAGACTCTTAGCTCTTTAACTGCATGCCACTCAAACCTTCTTACATCTGAAGACTCTTAGCTCTTTACCTCTAACTGCATGCCACTCAAACCTATCAATACATCAATACATCATTTTACCATTTCTCATAGTATGAAATGTAGTTTATGTCCTTGTGAAATATAATCTTCAATTAGTAGAATACATTTGTCCATAACCACATGATCTCCTAGGACAATTCAGTCTAATTTTTCTTCAGAAAAAAAAAAAGAACCCAGCAAAGTGCCTGTCATTAGCAAAACCACACAGATGTATTTTGGGTTACATAATGAACACATCTGATGCTATCAGACTGGAATTCATCCTTTACTTTCCTTGATGAGATGCCAAGTAATTTGGGAAGCTTCTTTCTTACATTAATTCATGCAAAGCTTGAATAGGTTAGAACATCAAGGAAATTAACTTAAGAAAAATATGAAAACATAAGTAATTAAAACAAGAAAAGCTATATGATCTCAAAGATAAAACATAATACAAAAAATATATCTAAATAAATGGTGAAGTCTGTTTCTTATTTAAGAAGACAGCTGTTACCACTATCAGATTCTTCTGTAGTACTAAAAAAGGATTTTAAAGTTGAAAGTTCAAACAAAAAACATCTAGGAAAGAGACTACAAGACATTGGAGAAAGAGCCACACCTCAAATATATTAAAAATATTGAATTAGGTATTCTATTTGACACAGGAAAATATTTGTGGAAAAAAGGCATTAAAAACAAAATTACCAGATTTTTATATTTAGACACTGGTAACACAATACATAAAAAACATTATACAAGAAGGTAATATATCACAAAATTCAATGGTTCAAGGATTAACAATACAAGGATATTTTAATCTTTGTAGTGAAATCAACCCTCTTTAGTAACATATGAACACCATTATATCATTATGTTTCAGTGCCCTAAGTGAAATGAGTTAAAGTTTAATTAAACATCCACTGACCAAATGTTCACATCATTGTTGCAACAAAACCAAAGCTATTAGTTCCAGAAAGGTCAGACTTCATTATCTGTCTCCTTCCATTGAGGATGCTTCAGCACTGCCAAGGAGAGCCAGCAGTGCGGGCATCTCTGCTGTGTATGATTTGCAAAGTGGTATTCCAGTTTTTTACACTCTAGATTCACAACCTTTCACTGCCACTAGAAATCTCACACATGTTACTTACAAATACTGTTGAAAGCTTGACAACTGAATATAAAACTGTGAGATATGCTGTGGACTGGACACAGGCCAGATGAATGATGGCTTTCATAAAGCATGCAGCTTGTTAAGAAGGTATTGCAATTGTGGACATTGGATCAGTTGCTCAAAAAACTTTCATAAAATGATTTTGAATTAAGGTTTCTATATGGGACATCAGCACACTCATATCAGCAGCGCAGACCTGGTGATCCCCATTTCCTGTCTTTTTCAGGGTCTCCAATAGGCCCCAGTGGATTGGAGGCAGAGCGCTGTAAGAACTCAGCAAGTGAAGCTGACTTAATGGATTCTGATTTATTTCTGCAATCCTCAAGGCCCTCAAGATAGCAGGTGCAAACTTAGAATAATGAGCTGTAGATGAAATAATAATTGGGCAAGTTCTATCTTGTAATCGATCTGCAACTACTTTAGCAACAGCTGTGTGTGTATCCAAAATATATCCTGTAGTACTGTACACAGAGTGAATGGCAGCCAGACAGTCCTCATCAGAGCACCAGCCAGCCACTAAGACCTGCTGAAGCCTTCCAAGGAGATCTTTCTGCAGCTGGAAGTGGCCCTGATTTTCCAGCTGATTAAATAATTGTGTCACCAGCTGTCCATCTTCATTAGCAATCAGGTGTAAGTATCGCTCAAGATTGGAGGACTTCAAAATATCTACTGCTGGTGAAAAACTGGAAATTAATTTTCTTCCCCTCAAATCATAAACACCTGTTCTTATGAATTCAGTCAAAACATTGTTTTCATTGGAAGCACAAATACATTTCCTAATAGGAATTCCCATCATTTTAGCATAGAAAGCAGCTAACATGTTGCCAAAGTTTCCCGTAGGAATGCAAATATCTACAGGGCTTCCAAAAGAAATAATACCCTGATGAACGAGATCAAGGTATGCAGAGGCATGATAAACTATCTGAGGAAGCAGTCGTGCCCAGTTTATGGAGTTTGCTGCAGCTAAAGCTGTTCCATATTCTACTGTAAGAAAGCCAGTAAAATCAGAATTAGTAAAGATTTGCTTTATAGCTGTCTGGCAAAAATCAAAATCTGATTTGACACCCACTGACCAAGCATTTTCATTCTGACAGCCAATCATTTGTGATTTTTGAATTGGGCTTACTCCATCCTCAGGAAAAAAATTTATCAGAGCAATTCTCTGTTTGTCAGGGTCATGCAGACGACTAAAGCCATCTAGAACAGCACTCCCTGTGTCTCCAGAAGTAGCTACCAGAATCAAGTAATTGCAGCTTCTGGGAATGCAGTAGGCAAATAAATGCGGCATCAACTGTAATGCAAAATCTTTAAATGATGCTGTTGGTCCATGAAATAACTCAAGAAGGAACTGATTGCCTGCCAGATGCCTAACTGGGGCAACTTTAGAACAACTAAAGTTTTCTCCATAAGCAGTTTCAATAATTCCTGCCAGCTTGGAAGCAGGAATATCAGCAGGATGTATGCATCCTTCTAGTATCACCTGGGCTCTTTCAACATAAGTTGCTTCTATCAGACCTTGCCATTCTTCAGCAGTGAATTTTGGAAGTCCTCTCTCAGGAACAAAGAGTCCCCCATCAAGGGCTAAGCCCTGAATAACAACATCACTGAAATAAAATTTATTAGAGTCTTCTTCTGTACTCCTTCCAGACCTACTAGACCTCGTTGAAATGAAAGTTTCCAGTTCGGAGTCTTGGTATCTCTTCACAGCATCAAGTACCTTTTCTGCTACAACCTCTGCTGCAACATCCCCACCACAAAGAACACGGATGTCAAACCACCTTTTGTAGAACTGCTTCCTAAACTGGAGTACATCTTTGAGAGAAACACCAGGAGACAGCCCCACGATACGTTCCATCTGCTTTGATTTCAGCCTGCTCATAATGACTGTTGTGGGCACATCCAGATACACAACTATTCCATTTTTCTTTATGTGCTGCATGCCAGCGGCATGCATTGGATTGGATCCACTAAGGGAAATGACACTTCCAGATGCTGAGAACTTCAACAGGGCTTTTCCTTCCTCCTCTAGAAATTCCTCATAACCAACATCCTGCAGTTTTTCTGACACGCTCATATTCCAGGTTGTTTCAAGGACATCATCATCTATGTCTATGACAGGGCAATCCAGTTTCTGGCCCACTATTCTCCCAGTCGTTGTTTTCCCAGCACCTGGAGGTCCCATCAGGATAATATTTTTCTTTCCAAGAATAGAATGACTTGAGAACCATGACTTCCATATGGGTGCAAATGCAACATGTCTTGAAAGCATCAGTTTTAAACACGTGCTAGAAAGACTGTTTTGGGTTATTAGTCTTAAAGGCTGATACTGAAAAACGTGCAACATCTTCTGATGAGTTATTGTGGGGTTTTTTCCAAGACAACTTGACAATCCACTTAACTGCTTCAGAAAGAAAACAAAAAAACAAACAGTAACTAGTCCTTCATCAGATATCTAAGAAAAAGCCCTCAAGCCCTCAAGGATATAAAATTCAGAACAAGAGATCAAACATTAATCCAGCTATGACCTCATCAGTGCCAAGGAGGTATTTTTCAGAGTAAGACTCATTTCCCTCTCCTCCTGCTTAGTTCCAGCTTGTTTCCACTGACAAACCCAACTTCAAAAAGTTCATGTCCTCAAGGTAAAAAAGACATCCAATCCTATTACTACAATACTGTTCACAAATAATATTGTATATAGGAATTAAAAAGCATTTTGTTTTTCTTCTAGAAGACTTGCTTTAACCACACATTTATAAGTAACAATTAACTTGGTTACCTTCTTGTAATCAAAATGTTACCAAAATCTGCATTTGTCCCACCTCCCAAGAAAACTTTAATTGTTTTTAATCCTTTCTTTTTAAAAAAAGCAAATGCAAGACCCACTTAAATACACAGATAACTCACAGTCTTGTGCAACAGCAAGGCTGGATGAGTTGCATTGAAATCTCTTCTGAAGGGATGGAAACCAAGCAAGGGATTTTTGAAGAACTCCTATACTGGAATTGTATTGAATATAATTTGGGGATGGAAAGAGGAGGAGAAAGAGACAGACAGACAGAGAGAAATCATGAGGACCCTCTAACAAAAAAAGTAACTAAGAAAGATGGATTTCCAACAAAGTGAGAGACTCCCAATGTTATGCTTTGTTTACTTAGAAAAACAAACACCAATATCAGCACTAATTGGAGCACATGAGTTATCTGCGATGTTTAGAGCAAAAGGGGAAAGACTCAAAATCTCCCTAAAACTGTGAGGGGGGGCAGGGGGAAGAGCATTTGCTCACTTCTATGGAAAGTTGAGCTTACAAACAGTAAATCTCTGTGTTTGCAGCGAATGCTGTGACCTGGAGAATATGGTGTAATTAGAAGCCATAGATCAGAGTAGAGATGGGCATATAACGCTACCCAGGTTTTTTTCCTCAATCCTTGTAAATTATAAAGGGATCAGCCTGTGTAGATGCAATATAGTTTTATAAAGCTTTAATAAAAAAAGGGTCTTAAAAAAACTTTTTAAACCCTTAATAAAAGGAAAAACAAACTGCAAAGGGCAATTGTAATATTCAGTATTGCTTTAAAAGTGTACTGCAATAGTAAGCGCTCTAGTACATATATATGTATCCTTTTTTTTTAGTGACAGAACAAGATCTTCATATTAAACTTGTATTATGTAAAAAAAGTTATATTCAGGAGTAAATAAACCCAAAACCAGCATATTTTAGTGACTTTATTTCTTGAACATAAGAATCACTTCAAGCATTGTGTGCATGAACTGAGGGAGTGAAAACCACACCAAGCACAGAGTCCTGCCTGCCATGTCCTGCTCCACTACACGTTAACAGGAGCTGCAGTCAGTTGGTGTGCATTACTCAGCTAATGGGTGTAACATCTGGGCTGCCTTATGAATTTAGGCCATAGGTATTGTTTAAAATCAACTTGAGTTTTGCACTCACCCACATAAAGTACATGTACATAGAAGGCCTCAAGCACTGAAAGCAACCCATTTTTTGAAATTATTTTTTGTCCACTGGCGAAACTTCAACAGTAGAAACAGCCAAATGATCCACCCACCCCACTTTAGATACAAACTCCACGCCAAAAGGGTGGGGTTGTTGCGGCAGAGCTTACACCCATACCTCCAGTAACGTTTTGCTTTGGCTATTCAGCTCGACATAGACAGCACCGATATATCTTTAGGCGTGACCCACAATTTTAACAACCACTGCGGGCGACAGGTGCTCTAGTGAAAACTGGGCCTCGCTCCTTGCATAGACACGAGACCAGCCCCCCGCACCAAGCTCCTGCAGCGGCTCCCTGAAGGAGTCAAAGCGCGGATGGGAGGAGGGAGGGTGCGGGAAGGGAGGGAGGCGGACGGGCCGGGGCGCC
>NW_005054360.1:596789-616983 GCF_000277835.1 Geospiza fortis | reverse complement strand
AGAGCGCCCCGGAGGGTGCCTGTGAGCCGCCGCCCCGGCCGAAGCCGCCCGCCAAATCTGACGGGTATGTCGGTGTCCCAGAGCTGCTTGCGGGCGAGGGTGGCTGGTTCCGGCCAAGCAATGCATCTAACGGGTAACAGGTTTTAAAAAACCCCAAACAAACTAGTTTTTGCATAGTTACTCTCCCTCCTAAGGAGTCACTAGCATCAGGAAGGACATTGGGGTGCTGGAGTGTGTCCCCAGAAGGGCAGCGAACCTGGGGAAGGGTCTGGAGCGCGAGTCCGATGAGGAGCAGCTGAGGGAGCTGGGCGAGTTTAGCCTGGAGAAAAGGAGGCTCAGGGTGATTTTATTGCTCTCTCCCACTGCCTAAAAGGAGGATGCAGCCAGGTGGGGGTTGGACTTTTTTCCTAGGCAGTTAGCGACCGGACTTGGCCTCAGCTGCACCAGGGCAGGTTTAGATTGGACATTCGGAAGAGATTTTTCGCAAGAATGGTTGATCAGGTACTGGAGTGGGCTGCCCGGGAGGGTGGTGAAATCCCTGCCCCTGGAGGTGTTTAAGGAGATACTGGATGTGATGTTTAGTCTAGTTGATAAGATGGTGTTGGACTTGATAATTCAGAGGTCTTTTTCAGCCTGATTGATTCTGTGATTCTGTGATCTGAGGGTTTACGGTCTGCTCCAAGAAGTGATGATTTAAGTTTGGTGTCTTCAGTGACATCTTGTTAGTTCATAATTTACAAAGCACTCCTTCTGTGCACAGGAATTACATGACATCTTTGTTATTTGCTTAGACAGCTCAGTGAGCCGCTGAAAAGGTGGGCTTTCCAGTTTCCATGCTTACCATGTTTCGGGTGTATCCTCTGACATTGTTTCTTTTGCTTCCTTTTCTTACCTCTTGCCTTAAAAATATAAGAAAAGCCCTTTTGCCAAGAGCTATGCAGACGTATTGTTTTTTTCAAGTCCCTAATTATATAAAAGGCTGTTACACTTTAGCATCTTTAGTGAAAGGGTAGGTTGTAACTCAATAGCTTTCAAACAAGTAGATGTATCAGTGACACTCATTAGAACAAAGATAGTTATCCTGTTTCAGGTTAAAGGTCCAGACTTGTGAGATTCCTAGTTCTGAGTCTTTCCCATGTAAAAGTAGGTCTTTAAATTTTGTTTTCATTGTGAATGTATATAGTTTTGGACTGCTTTTGAAGACGGAGGAAGGTGAAAGGACAATATGGTGAGGCATGCACACTAAATCCATTCCTGACTTAATACCGTTCAGAGATTTGGATACTCCATGACCATTAGGTTCAGTTTAGGCAAGAGGTTCCTTGGCTTAGATATAATCTGACTAAATCCCCTTCTGATCTCCTTGACTTCTGTTGTTACCACACTTGCAGCTTAGGTTCACAATGTGACAAATATTCAGCTGGTAACAGCATTATTGAACCTGCTTAATAGCACGATTTGACCAGTTTTAACTAATGCATACAAAATCTACTTTTTTGTATGTTTTTTTTTCCCCAAATGAAATCATATATATTTCACTCTCAACTGACTGGTACTGCTCATGAAACCAAAGCAAACATCCTCATTTTCCCCAACTTTGATATCCCCAGTTGACACCTAAGGAATAGGTGTCATATTCTGTCTTCTTACAGATGTATTGTCTCTTTTTCCCTTGCTAAATGATAAGCAGATTAGATTCTGATGTTGCTCATAACCATGGTTTTTTCCTTGCAACCCTCTCTAACCCTGTGATATTGAGCCACTTCTTGATCTGGAAAGTCACTGAAAAGATAACAGATCCCCATCTCTTTGTCCAAAGGTGTCTATAGCTGTCTACAAATGATGCCTTCTTCTACCTCATGCTAGTATGTAAGAAACTCAGTGTCTTCTCATGCATTTTCTCATTCCAAGACTGTGCACCCCACTAGGTCAAAATTTGCATAAAGCCAGTGCCTTTCTCTCCTGTGTGCTCATGATGCCACTTCTAGAAAATGGTGAGGAATACTGTTGTTTATCAATTTGGTGGGTTTGTGCAGTGTCTACTGCTGTTTGTCATGAATTTAACAGAAGAAAATTAATAAAACCTCATTCCTTATAATTAGAAGTATTTCAGGAAGTATATATGATCTTATACAGATAATCCTCTCTCTGATTTTTTAGACCGAATCTCCAAAAGACAAAATAAGTCCACAATTTTAATGAAGTCCTCTGACATGTTCTAATGTTATGATCAAGTACAAATACATTTATTGGACATTTGCAGCTCATGGTCAAGAGCTTTTGTCAGTGTTGCTACTGTGATACACACATTCAGTGGCCCAGGATTACATGGTTTCTTTCTTCCTATTTCAGTATTTCCGTAGAATGGGTTGCGCTATATGTAATCTTTTTTGTTCTTTTTTATCCTTACTTGAAAACATGACATTGTTTTTCTCTGTAAAAGAAGCACAGTTTTTCATAAGCCTTTGTCTACCACAAATTAATATGACATGTTTCCTAAAGATGGGCAGGTTATAAAAGTACAGTGAGGGAGCCTTCACTTCAGGAGCAGGGAGTTCTGCTTCCTCAGCGAACATCTGTGACAGCTCAATCCTTCAGATAGAGGCAAGATGTTGCCAATCAGCTAATGATCAGTATTTGGCTGCTTTTGGAGATTTTTATTAAAGCAGAAGTTATCACGCCATATGCAACATTAGACCAAAACAGCAATGTGTGCATACCATGTTCATACAGCTTTTCATGTCTGAGCCCTCACTGATTTTCACATCAGCTGTTTCAGTGCCAAACCCACCACTGATTACCATTGTTCAGGATCACAGCTCCTGTCTGTGTAACATAAGGAATCTGCAGTGTGCTGTGCTATTTCAGAACAGTCACCCCCCTCATCTCTCATGAGTGTCTGTAACAGATGGTTCAGCTGGAACACTGAGACAGTGATACAGTGGACAGTAATAAGAAAAACTGATGATCAAGGACATCCTGTACAATTTTTGACTGCATTTGACATCTTTTCTCAAGCATAAATCACAGAATCATAGATAATGCTGAGTTGGAAGGGAGCCATAAGGATCATTGAGTCCATGGCCCTGCACAGGACGCCCCAAGAATCACACCATGGACCAGAAGGAATTAATGCAAGCAATACTCAAGTTTGTTTGCAAAATTTGGGTTTTGTTGGAATTCAGAATGTCTGTGTTCAGCATATATATTTGGTATTTATTTCCCCAAGTGTGATAATTCTGACCTCAGAGACACAAGAGCAGAAGGAAGAAGCAAGCTAACTTCAGAGCCAGAAAGCTCATTTGTCAGGGCACTACTAGATTTAGCCTTAGCATGGAGGCTGTGTGAATGATGGTCTTTATTTGGGAGAGAGTACAAAACAAAACAGATCAGGCTTTTGCCATGAGCTATTGCAAAAAAGTATATTCTTTTAAGAACATTTTCTGACCCTTCTTTATGGATATTTTTTAACCTCTAAGGTATCTATCCAAACTTAGAGAACTTGTGAAACATGAAGCAGACAAAAATAAATCTCAGTGGAAAACTATGGGGCCAGCAAAAGTTGCAGTGCCATCTCCAAACGATTTTCTGCAGAAACGTTCCAAGGAGCCCAAGCTAGCACCAAGTAAGTATAGACAGAAAATATATGCAATGTAATGTATTTTTTAGAGTAGAGAGTTACATCTTTGTGTCCTACAGTACTATGTTATGGGCAGCTATTGGGTTGTAAAAACAGAAGTACTGGTTTGTGGGGTCAGTATCAGGACCCAGCTGTTGTAGGAATGAGCTTTGTCACTTGTGACATAACACTTATTTACTGCCAAAGAAGAACATGAACTCAGATGACTTGGATCAAATAATTATTTCTAGTAATGATAATGAATTAGAGTTATGTCTAGTAGGAAATATGATGGGAAATAATTATTCTTAATTGCTTACTATAAGTGAGACTACTCAGGATACTACTGAATTTCTGTTGGTGCCTTGGAGAAAAGATTACATTAAAATGGAAGAGAGTCTATATTCTCTGGAGAAAGGATTATGAGAAGTTGTTTACAAGGATTAGGGAGCAGCAAGAGCAGGGCTCTTCCCTAAGGAGAGATGAGTCAGACATTGAGGCCAACCACCATGCAGACTGGGCAAAGACCTCGCCAAGAGAGTGCAGTCCCACCATGTCAGGCAGGCCAGCAGAGCGGGGTGGTGAGGGAAGTCTGTCCTGGCAGTGTGTCCCACTGACCATCAGGCAAAATCGACTTAGAGGCCAAGTCCCTCCACTGATTCCATGCAGCTCTTCAGGAGCAGGACTAGGGTCCCTCCACTGATTCCATACAGCTCCTCAGGAGCAGGACTAGGGTCCCTCCGCTGATTCCATACAGCTCCTCAGGAGCAGGACTAGGGTCCCTCTGCTGATTCTATACAGCTCCTCAGGAGCAGGACTAGGGTCCCTCCACTGATTCCGTACAGCTCCTCAGGAGCAGGACTAGGGTCCCTCTGCTGATTCCATACAGCTCCTCAGGAGCAGGACTAGGGCAGACATGGCTGGGACAGCTCATCCAGGTATTGACAGGTCAAATGGGGTTCCTGAGCCCAAGGGGGCGGGGTGGATGCCCCAGGTGAGGCTGGACAGGACCATTATTACCCAAGGGCTCTGAGCACCTCTACTAAAAGTAGTTATAATTACATTTGAAAAAAGTCCTGTACTACTACAGTTAAGAGAAAATGAGTGACAAATAAGGAAAACCCATCTGAAACACCATGGTATTTCCGAGGTTATGAAACTTCTGTTAGGCCAAACAAACATACCTTACAGTTCATTGACAGGCAGTTCTTTCATTGTAGATACTGTTGGGTTCTATTTTTATGTAATTCTGTACATAGTTTTTCCCTTTTGAAAAGTGTAATAATATGAAATATTATTTGATATCCCAATTCAAATTTATTGCTGAGAATGTTTACATGCTCTATTCACAGAAAAAAAAGAAGAGGATGGTAAAAAATTGCTCCCATTATCGGTGCCACCCAGGACATACTACCCAGTTACTCGTATTAAAAAGAATTTTATAAGTAAAAATGCACTTGCTGTTATGACAGGGGAGCCTAAAAAGCCTCGACATTTTTGTGTTGATACAAGACAGGGAGATAAATATCTCCTTGAACCTTCAGGACTTTTTCCAAAATACATTAACAAAAAGGTATGTTTTGTTAAATTATATTGGAAACACTATTCATAATGCCTATTTTAGTTTCACCATTGCATAGATACCATGGCTGTTTGTGTTAGATCTCTTGAATTCATGGAGAAGAAATCACTGGCACTAGATTTGTGCTTTGCCTTTGCTCTGTTTTCATTTGCTTGTGCTGTCAGCCAAAAAAATTTGCAGAATCATTGTTCTAAAGCAATGGCATATGTCTTGCATTGGGAACCCAGGGAGTGTATAATGGGAGACACATAATTCTATGATGAATGAATGTTTGCTGCTTAGAAAAGACAGGCAGGGATGAAGAGAAGGAGGGTTGCCCTTTGAATGAAGGAGCTGTTCAAATATATGGAGTTATTCTATGAAATTCGCAACAGGCTGGTTGAGCTCATGGGTCAGAATCAGAGATAAGGCCAGCAACTGTCAAAAGTGTGTTTGTTATGGAGCACCCAAAAAGGTGAGGAGCTGGATGAAAATATCTTTAAGCAACTTGAGGAACTATTCAGATCACGATGCACCTTCTTATGAAAGACTTCTGTCTCCTTGAAAGCTGCTGAAAGGATAACAAACACAATGACATGAAAGCAATTGAAAAAGTTTCCTGAAGCATGCCAGCAACATCTTTCTTCATAGATGGTGCATGAGCCAATCCATGGTCATGCTCTTCTGCTACTTACAAACCAGGAAGAATTGCTCAGGGGTGTGATAATCAGTTGTAGTCTGGGTGGCACAGACCATGTGGCAGTTGCAGACCCCCTCCTGTTCAGGGAGCCAGGTGGGCACTGACTGCTCAGGAGAGCAAACAGCAGCTTATTGAGGGTAACCCATGTGAGACAGCTCTGGAAAGCAAAGACCTTAGGAGAGCTGACATGACTTTAAGGAGAACCTCCTCTGTCCACAGGAACAGTCCGTCCCCTATCCCGGAAAATAAGATCTGTCAAGAGTCTGGCTTATCTAAACATGTAACCCATGACAGAGCATTAAGAGATTACATAACTCATGACAGAGAAGATGCCAAAAAGAACCTGAAGCCCTTGCAGTACATTTCCATGGCTAAAAATGTATATAAACAATACTAGTCATGGTGCTACCTGACACTAAAAAATTAGTGAATAATTTTGCATTTAGTAGAAAGAAGGTAGAGTCTGATATCTTTTGGCTAGAGGAGCTTCATTTTCAAAGGTTAAGGCAAAATAGGTGTGTTTCCCCAAAAATGTCTGGGATATTCAGAAGTTATTTTTTTCCTCACTGAAACACATCAGTGTGGGATAGTTTATCCTTCTTAATTAGTCCAATTTTCATGTATGTGTTCTTGTATGTTGAAATGTTCAGCAAAAATCAGGATACAGGAAGACCTTTCAAAGACATTCTCTAAGGAATGTTTTCAATCATAGAAGCTGACACTGTATAAAAATGTAAAATAGCTCCCTGTCATGAACAGGTTTCAAACTCCTTGCTCAGCCATCAGTTCTTATGAATAGACATTTTGGATTCTGGATTCTATTGTCTTCTAAGGTTGTGAAGATAAATTGAAGGGAATTATTTATATGTTTTTCTCAAGCTAAAAAGATTATGATGTTTGACACTTTTAAGAACATGGTGACTTAGGATTTTAGTGCTCAGTAGCACAAATTGTCATTTCAAGCTATTTTTGCAAATGGATGGATACAGATATCTCTTTGTTTCCTTCTTAAAAGCACATATAAGGAATTTCTTCCTTCTCGTTATAGAATTATGGCATTTTACCAAAATATGTGATACAGAGAAATGAAGAAATGAAGAGAGAGGAGGAAGAATACCAAGCCAGTGTTTTGGAGCAACTCAAGAAGAAAGCTATGAAAGTACTATCTGAAGAAGAAAGGACAAATATTCTGAAGGTGCATATTTTGATTTAGTTTAATTAGTATAATGTCCAAAAGATTAAATGGGGTAATGTAGGTCCATATAAATAATAAAAGTATACTTTTTTGGGTTTTTTAAGTGAAATGAATTAGTTGGCTACTTTTTCACTAGGTGGAGCTGTAGAACAGTTGTATACAACTGAAAGGAACTTATTTAGCTACAGTTTTAATAGTTTTCAATTCTGTTTGGTTCTTATTCACATTAATGACTTGAAATTTCAGTGAAACTTCAAAGAGCAGAAAATCACCAATATGGATTTAGTGACCCTTATTAATGGAGAAATAAATTTTTTTCCTAATGTAGAATATTGCTATTTTTACTGGCAGTTTCTGTCTTCACATTGTGACCTCACTGATTAAAGCATAATGGCTTGCTTTAAAATGTGGCAAAAAAACCCCCAGAATTAAACTGCAATATAGTCATAGAACTATGACTGACAATTTTGTATTTTGTCAAGTTGTTCTGTATACTATCTTTCATACAACTTTTATTGCACAAGACTTTTTAAATAGAATTAATACCATAAAAGAAGTAGAGCATAAAAGAGATATCCAGTTCTGACCTAGAACTGGAATTTTTCTTGACCACTTTTTAGACAAATTTCCTATGAAAATGGAGCTTATATGTCTGTGATATCTTTATATCAGTCTGTCCCTAATAACTTGCTCTTAGCATCCACCTGAAACAAATTAATAGATAGATGGACAGCTCAAAGATGCTGAATGCCCCCCAAAAAATCTAGAGAGAAAACAATGTCTAACTTGCTTGTCTGAAAGGCAAACTGCTTAACTGGCAAGGTCTGAAATGTCCAGCGCAATGGTCTTTTGCATATACAACAAGCAGTAGAAGCTAGGAAGGAGTAGGGGAGAGAGGTGAGGGTATTGCACTGACAGCAATATAAAGAACAGAACATGTTTTTATGGTGAGAAAGGCATGGGACAAGCTAATGGTCCAGCAAGTTAACAATGCAGCAAAAATATATGTGCAAAAAAGACATGTGAGTTCAGCTGTTCACCATTCTGCATTTAGTTTGATTAAAATGATGTTCTATATTTTTCAACTAGAGGAATGTACTGGAATATTTTTTTCATTTTTAAAATTTTTAGATTGTTTTTATTAACTCAGTATTTATTTTAATTTTTTTTTCAAAAACATTTACCTTTCCATGGGCTTACTTATACAGTTATATTGTCAGGAGGAAATAGTGTCCCTAGGGTATGTGGCTTCTAGCCAGTGCTCAGCTGTAGACATATGGGAACTTCTGTCCTTTAAAATAATTGACATTGCTAGTGAACACATGTGCACTATCTGATTTGAAAGAATACGTGGCAATAGCTGCCTGAGACCAAAATCAAGCCTCATGACCTTACAAAAATAAAAGGAAGTAATTTGTGCCAACATTTTTTGAACTCTTCATTGTGCTTACTTTGTTTGGGATTTTATGAGAATAAAAGAGAATGTTGATAAATGCAGTACATATTTCTCACTAATCCAGCATGTATTAGAATTCCATATATAGAGTTGGATATTCAGTTTGTGATCTAGCTGTAGGAATAGTGGTCAGCAAATTACATTGTTGGAGGAGCTGTGAAGGAGATTTTTATAGAGTCATGATCTGCTTTTGATCTCTCCACTTTGTAGGGATAGAGCAATTTTGATGAATGTATGCTGTAATGTTTTAAAATTCACTGTTTTCAATTATTTCCAAGCCAGTTCTTACTAATGTACACAAATAAGAATTATTTAAAGAATCTATGAATGCCTTTTTAATGAAAGTTTTTGAAAAGATGAGATTTATTTTTATGCCTATATATTAGTAAACTGTACCTGATGCCTGGTAGACTATGAAACTTACCAAAGTACTTTACAGCCTTGGATAGCAAAACCAAGTACCATTAGCAGACAGTAGGTAAATGTCCTTGTTGTTCTAAATTTCACATGTAGCAGTAAAGTTTTTTGGCTTATGTAGATATTTGTATATGAAGATTGTTGTAATGACCTTTATGAACAACACTTAGATGCTTAATATGAATATGCAAAAAGCATGAATTGCTATGCAATAAATACACTGGTTTGAATTGTTAAAATATTAGTTCATAATAAAGATTAGATTTTTCTTAGTGTTGTCAGGAGAGTTTTTTTTTTAAATCAATTTATAGAGTCAACAAAAGACAAGTTTTTAAGCACAAGAGCCCTTGAGTTCTGAAATAGAAACAACAGTCTTCAAAGCTAAATATGTATAAAAATAAACCCTCTAAATTTAACTTCAATATGTTCATCAGTTAGCCAGACTGTGAGAAAAGTATTTCATAATAATGGAGGACATGAGGTTGGAAATCACAGTGTGCCATAAAATCAGTGTGCCAATTGAATCCAGTTTTGGTTAGGGAGAAGAGCTGAGAACTTTGGTTCCCAAGAGAGTAATTTGACTTCTTTATTTGTGAAGATACATTGTGATATCCTCTAAGGTGTCAGAACTGAGAGCCATAAACATTTATGAGAACTGTTTTCTCACTAAGAGGTCTGTTATTTACTGATTGCTGTCTCAGTTCCTTGTTAGTTGTGATTATTAGGTTCACCCATATAGTTTTCATGGGACATTTCATGCACTGGATAAATTCTACTAAATCCTCACATGCATGGGGATAGAATGTGTAGATTTTGATTATACTTTTGAGGAGAGAAAATAAGAGCGATGGTTGCAGTAATTGTAAGAAAGATATAAAGACAAGATGTAAATTTTATTTTTCTACCACTGTCTGGTTCCTTTTAGTGTATATTGGTGGATAAAAGTGTTGTCTCTGGTGTCTCGGTGTTTCCGTGTCTCTGACTTAACAAATTTATGAATAAGTTTTGATTATAGCATTTTTAATTTTTTAATGTAGAATTTTAGTCTCAAGGTTTTATATATAGAGGATATGGTTTGCTCTGTCTAGAAAGGTAATTCTTTGCACAGCAGCATGCAAGAGAGGTAGTAGTTATTGAAATTATTGTTGATAGGGTCAGTGACAGTTAGGGATTTTAGTCCAAATGATAAAAAAAATTGCTGATAGTTGTTGCTGTAAATGTCGATTAGAAGGGGAATGCAATTAGGCTGGTGTTTTTTCAAAGTAGTTTATAGAAGTTAAAGTGTTGTGGAATCAGTTTGGTGACCATGGCCTGAACAAAATCTCGATTACAGAAAATTAGGCTGGTGGTGAGATGGCCTGAAACTTTGCTGAATTTTGCTCAATATGGCTGGAGTTCCAAATATCATAACTCTTAAGGATTTAATTGATTTGGTCCAGTTAAGATGACTACACATTATTCATGTACTTATCTATTATTTTTACATTGCAGTAACACTTAGCATACCTAATATAAATTAAAAAACCAAGTAGTTTGTGTACATATTGTTCTTACTTTTTCTTACCTTTTCATGTAATGGCACCAGGCACTGAAAAAGAACTGGGAGGAAATAAATCGTGCATATCAAGGTCTTCCAATAGTAACAGACACCAGGTACAAGCAGATGCATAAAGAAGAGCTGGAATTAAAGCTGAAACAACTGGAGCATGACATAGCAGCAATTGAGAAGCACAAATGTGTCTACATTGCAAATGTGTAAGGATTGTTGTTCAGATTCAGCCTCTTTTCTTCTTTTTCTCTGTCCCCACATCTCCAAGAAGTGCCTTTAAATTCTCAGAAGATGCTACTGTCAACTATTTAGAAGGAAATACTCAACTAAGTATGTAGCATCTTAGAAAAGTTGTTATGTATAACTCTCATCTGCACAATTCCCCAAACATTTTGAAATAAAATACTTAACTAAACTTTGAGTATCAATAATGAATTTAATTTGTTATTCTTTTTCATGTTTATTAACTACAAAGATTTCAATAAGCATCATACAGAAAGCATATTTCTTATTTCAGAAAGCAATGTTTCTTATGTTTGGAGTACATCTTTCCTTGCGTAGCCAAAACAAAGGGAAATAACTGGCTGCTGAAGACAGCTTGGTAAATATAACTTCAGGATGGAATGGCTTCTGGACTACATATTAAAGAGATATTGTGCTTTACTTAAAAGCTCAAGTAATTGTATTTCTAAACAGCTTGGGTTCTGTATAACATTTTGTGTACTTATTTTTTGTTACCAAAACCAATTTTTATTGTGGAAACCTGCAATAATACAGACTTTACAAAATATAGACACCACATGTGTGTTTTTACAAGTACATAGTTCTGTAATGCTATAGTAAATCTACAGTTAAATTAGAAAAATGTGTTTTGACTGGAATTATGTGTGTACTGTTAGAATGAAAGCAATATACAAGCATTTGAGTCAAGACTTAGACAAAAATTATATCAACTCGCAATTGTTTGCATAGAAGGAAAAACCATACCTTGAGTTCCTTTCCTAAATTTGTCAGGGAATGGCTTTGAAGACTTCACAGTGATTCTAAGCTCTGTTTCTTGTGCGTGTTATACTTGTCTATGACATACACTAGGAACAGGTGGGTGAGCAGGAATGTGAATTTTGTTATTTGTAACTTATTGTTAAGCAATCTTGTTTAATTTTGAAGGATATAAGCTGGAAGAAAGCTGCAGATTTGTAAAATGTGGATTTAAAAGAAATGAATGTGTCGTTCAAAAGAATGACACACTGTATATTTTAACAAAACTACACTAAATTGCTAGCACTTAATAATATGTGGCATTATTTTCTAGTGAAGTACTTGATGCTCCTCTTAAGAAATTCAGTGTAATCAGAAAAGGCTGTTTCTTATGATTTAAAATAAAAAAAAAAAAAAAAGGGATTTGACTCCACAAGAGCATCCATTCCCACTGCCTCCCTGTCAGCCTTTACTTATTTGCAGACTGGCTGATTTAGGTCAGGATCAGTATCTGGTTCTTCCATTTATCATCAGTGCTAACTTCATAGAAATACAAAATAGGTGTTGGCCTATCCCAAAATTTGGGATGAGCAGCTAGGCCACACTTAGAAACATTTGTCATTCACCCATATAAATGAGTGGTTTTTGACATTGTCAGAAGTATGTTAACCCATTATTAGGAAATTAGGAAGTGAATGGGAAGGGATGCAAAAAGTATTCCTGCTTAACAGAAGAGGAAGAGACAAAAGCCAGTGTCCTTCTGTAGCTGAGTGGACTGTCACTAGTGTCCTTCAACAATGCTGTGGCATTTTTTTCCTGAGCCTCATAGAGCTCTTTGCAGGTAGATCTGCTGCATGTTCCCCTCATGAGACATGTGAATTGCTTCTGTCACCCTATGGAGAGGCTTTTGGTGTGTATTCCATGGAACCTGCCTACACCTCTGATTATGGAGAAAAAATATAATGAAAATCATTGAAATGCATGCAGAATGTTCTTACCCTTTAGCTCTCTCTGGGAAATTTGACAAAATAAATTTACAGAATCCAAAGAATGTAACTCTGTATTTATATGTTCAGGAAATTCTAGTAATTGCAATTATAATGTTTGTGAATCAACTAATATGTACCATTGATATAACAAAATGAAAAAGGTGGATAAACTCAATTGTTCTGATAGAATTGTTCCCCCATAAAAGCTATTAAATATTAACAGAAACAAGTCTGTCTACAGGCTAAAAAGAAACATTACCAGTTGAAGCATCCTTTAAATTCACTAGTCAGTTACTAATAGTCAATGAAATAACAAAGGCTATGATCAAACTGCTTCAGTATTTCATAATTGTAAAATTGGTAATTTTAAATTGTCCATATTAAATTGGATAACCATAATAAAACATGAAAAATGGGGCATGAATAATCTATTGTAACTCAGTAAGAGTTACGTTCCCACAAACGGAAAATATTTCCTGTTGGAAGTTGTGCATGACAAAGCTGTGTATCTATTTTTTAAAAATAGCAACGTGAAATTATGATGAATATCTCACTGGCTTTTCTTGAGAATGAAACTATTTATATTCAGGAAGGAAGGGATCAGATATGGCATCGTCACAAACAGAGGGAGTTCCTGATTGCCTCAAGCAAACATCAGCTCTGACAGGAGCATGTGGGCTCCATGTGGCTGATCTTAGACCATGGTGGCTTTTTGGGCTCTGCATGCATTCCTGGAGACTAAGTCTGGGACAGTTCTTCAAAACCTAGAAAGGTAACCTCATTTCCCTCACAAAATTCAGCGGGAAAAATGGGAGAAATTCACCACTGAATTCATTTTCCATAGTCTCTGCAGGCAGGTTTTTTTTGTGGGAGGGCATGTTCTGACCCCTTGTGTATTTTTGTGGAAAATTGGTACAGCAAACTGCTGCTGTGATGGCTCTGCCACAAAGCTAAAATCTAGTCCTTTCATTGGCATACGTTTCAGGCAACACAATATATCTAACAATTTCAGACTTAATGAAGGCAGACATCTTTCAGATAAGAAAATTTCACATATATGCAGATTAATAGGATCCTAGATAAATGCTAGCCCTAGTCCACACTTTCATCCTCAGCTTTAGGATGCTTATAATATTAATGACATAATTAGAGGAGAGACAAGTGGCAAACCCTGTTATTAAGGTCGTCTGACATTTCCCATAGTCAGGGAAGGCAGCTGCTGAGCCCTGCAGCATTGTCCACCCCAGGTGTGTATTGAGCATGACTAAGCCAAGGAGGAATGGCCATTCCTTCCATGAGTGGCCATCCAAGGTGGTGATGTACACATGACCACATAAATGCCTAGATTGTAGGATTTTTCATACTGTATCTTCCTCCTGCTCCTTCCTGTCATGCAAAGTGATGTAAGTAAAATATGAATAAATTCATGGTGTTCACCTCCCAGGCTAAGCAGTGGCATTATGGTAAGAATGCAGCATGAGTTATTTCTTGTGGCTTTTTCTTTACTGTTTAAAGGGTGCTGATATAAATATGACTTATCTTTCAGCAAGTTATGAAACACAATTTTTTTATAGACTGTACCTCCACAAATAGTTGTAGACAGGCAGACATAGCCAAATAGTAGCTGTATGCTGGTCTTGTTGATGCTGCTAGAAGAGTGAACTTCTGCTCAGTCACAGCACCAGCCTGTGGTGTTAATTCATTATGCCATGCCAGCCTCCACATTGACTCCACAGCATGAAGAAATTCACAGAAATATGCAAACACTGGAATAACTTTGTATTCAAATCTTTCCTCAAATGTCCTTTGCAGTGGTGCTCACCAAAAATTTAACAGCAGCTGAGCTGCTGGTGAGCTGAAATAAGGGTTTATCCTGCTGACCTGTGCAGTTTCCTCGAACCCCCCTGGCACTGTAGCCTGTTGTTTCTTGCCTTAGATTGTTAAGCTATCTGTCATATGGGTCGTGCTTTTCTCTCTTGGCTTAGTGGCTGACACAATTCTGTCTGTTAGCAGAGCTCTTGTGTGCTTATAATTACAGTAATAATAAATATGATCATCTGGGCATGAAGACCATGCAATAAGATTCTTGTTGTTTACTAAAAGGATCTGTTTTCCAAGAACCCTCATTTCATTTGTTTCAGCAACTGGAAAGTAGGAGTTGAAGGAAGAGAATGAGATTTAAAGCACTTATTCCCTGAAGCAATATGATTTATTCATGTCTTTGTCATAGCATGTTTTTGAAATGCAATGGTAAATTACTTATACCTGGCTGCATTTCTTATTTTTGGGATTTCTGACATGCAATTTGAGCCCATCTCTTTTAAATACAGGATATGTGTGCCTAAAGTTAGAACTATGATTTGAGCCTGAACAGCACTATGGAATAGTTTAAAAGCTATTGGTTATTCAAAAATAATAAAATTAATGATTAACTTAGTCTTGCTAGGTGAGAGCTCCTATATGGAAAATTCAGGTGACTCAATCCTCTAATTCAAATAGCTGCTGTAAAAATGGACAAGTACCTCTAGAACTGTTCTTTGAGGTCCGTTTTAAAGGACCTTATGTTGCTTTGAGGTCTATATTCAAGCTGAGGAAGCAATGTAGTAATTCTGTTTTTGGAGGAAAAAACCTCCTCCAGTAGTGTTCAACATGTGGCCCCAAGCACTGCACAAGGAAGAAACAACCACATTTTGCTGTTTTATCAGGAGGAATGATTTGTCTTTTACACAAACAATAAAATTAGTAAATGGTCCAAATCCAGCATTTGAGCACCCTCGGGTTATGGGTCATTCTGTGCTGCAACAAAACACAGAGGCTGTCCAGCCATGAACATTCACTGTCCTATGCTACAGGAGAACTCTTGGGACTCTGTTTTTCAATAACTTTCGTTACTGCACTGTTTATTCTAGGCAAACTGTAGTATACAAAATTATATCAAAGATAACTGAGCCATTCTGGGGGGGAAAAAGCCCTTGACCTGTTATGTGTTTAGTTGTTTAAGACACTTTGAATTCTTTTGTCTGGCAGACTTTTCAAGATTTGTTTAATTAAGAAAAAAAGTAATTTAAAAAGAGAGGTGCATCCAAGTGTACAACCTACTTTACAAAGAAAACTAACAGTTAAATACATTACATTGGGTGTGACCCACTATATAGTTTCAACTCCCTGACTAGTTTTCATGGTCATGCATGATGAATTTGTCATAGGATATGATGTGAGCAGCATTCCTTGAAAACAGCGCTTTATCATTCAAACGTCAATACCTCTAAATAGCTGGTTAGGGCAAATATTTCCATAATATTATAAAGAATATAAAGTTTATTCTAGTATTGAAGGACAAGAGGAAATTTCTGTTTGCATTTCTTTCAGCTATAAGGACTTTATATTAATAACATGAACCTGAAAAGCAGGAAGGGTATCTTCAGGAGCCAGGAAATTGCAAAGCAAAGCTCGCTGCTCTAGTTTGGCACAGTGAGATTAATAACAAACAAAAATGTAGTTTTGTATTAAAGATGTTTATCATAGACCAAATAAGTCAAAGCCCAGGGTTCTGTCAAGCAGTGCCTAACAGTGATCTGAAGGTTATAAATATTTGAAAATATAGACTAACATCTTGAATGGCAGCTTTTAGCCATTTTATTGATATCAAAGTTACTGCAGTTAATTTTTAACGCCTAAGTCAGTCTCACAGACTCAGTACAGGTTAACTGTGACCAAGCTTCCCTTGTAGATCTTAAATGCTGCAAATGCTTCAAAGCTAAACTTTCCAATTCCTCTAAAATGATGGTAATTCTGCTGAAGTTGAAGTAGACAGGAGCCAGAGTCCAGCCTGCAGTGCCATTCTGTCACCTGTTCTAGTACAGGAGTCACAGAGAACAATGTGCATCTCTTCTGCTGCACATCACAGGATGCTCCCTAGCCCTGCTAATGGGGAAGCATTTCCTATGGCCTCTCTGTGCTCATTACTGTAGGGGAATGGCTTGAAATCCTGCTTCAGGTTCTCCCAAATGTCTGGAACAGTGTCTGCCAGACATGTCCTGCTGCACTCAGGGTCTCCAGCAGCCACCCTGCGGACTGGGTCACTGCCTCAGGTAATACACAAGAACTCAAAATTCTGGAATATATTAAAACTTGTTTGGATATGCAAACAATTTAGAATTGTTTCCAGCATGCCCTAAAGTACTGTACATATGCTAGACTTTTGCTTTTAATAATCTCTTCAGTAACCATTTTACCCAAAAATGTCTTCCTCTGCCGCAATTGTATGTGTGTGTGTGTTGTTGCTTACCTTGTAACCACTAAGAAATGCCAGTTTATGCTTGATAAGATTGTTTACAGTTCTGCTGTTCACATAACAGCTGCAGCAACAGGCAGAACGAGAAAAAGAGCTCTTACTTCACCCCCTAATTGGCAAGCTTCTACCTTGGTAAGCCATACCTCTTGAAATATTCTGGATTTTCATGCTTTTCTTGTCTAGTTTTGGTGTTTACATATTAGACTGAGTTGTCAAATGTTTGTTACAGCTTCTTGGAAGCAGAATACATAATACAGTTGTAAAGGTTGCTTACAGGTAACTCCATAATAATATTTGCCTTGGACTGCTTTCCTGGTATATCCCTGCCCCCAGTCTTTTATTTTCAGTATTTCTTTACATTAAAGTTGTGAAAGAGTGGGCATGTCCTACTTTTATCAGTAACATGGTAAGAGAGGAATAGATGTCTAATTGAAATTATAAAGTTGTGTAAAGGCCAAAAGCATAAATATATTCACATGGGATTTGTGTATCAGTCTTACTCTGCTTTGTTTCCCTATGTGTCACTTCTTCCATCTGGTCCTTTATGGCTCTTGGCTATGTGTCCAGACCTACCCAGTCCTACTTGTTAGTATTATCTACTCTTATTTTCTTTGTTCTTCTCCCCTTTGATCATTTCCCCTGGTTGTCTATCTAGAAATGTTTATTCTTTTCCTCCTATTTTTAGTTCATAAACAAACAGCTAAACAAAGATAGTAAGAACATTCTTCAGACTGTTTACAGGCTTCTTCAAAGTTAAGCCCCAAATATAAAATATTCACTAATCATAGTTTGGCCCTAATTGAAATAAGTTTTGAAAGTCTACTGTAAATTCATTCATTCTATACCAGTTCATACTGTAAAAGAAAAAGTAAACATTCAGTAAGTATATATTCCTCCATAACAAAATCCTTAGCAGCTTCGCTTCCATCACGCACAAAGAACCTCATTAATTCTGGTTTCTACTAATTCTGTGAGTTCACAGAACTATGAATTTGTGTCATTTGCAACAAAACTAAACAAAATGTATTACCTTTTGTGCCAATGAAAAAATCTTCCATGGAGAAGAACAGTTTTGTGGGTTGGGCGTGTGGCTGCTGACAGCAGTACTATCAAAGTGCACCCCAGCTAAATTTATCTAGTTTTTCATTTCCTTACTCATATTTATTGTTATTAGCAAGACATGACACTTCATTACACTTCTTAAGTGAGCCCTGTAAAATTGCTGGAAGATAAGAACATCCAAACAAAGACTCGACAGACACATTCACCCAATCTTGATGGGAAGAACAAACATCTCCTGCTTAAGTTTTCCAGCACAATGCTGGAGGAATTTATTTTTTAGTGTCCTGCTCTCATGTTAATGCTTTTCAAAGCATTAATCCTGTCTGTGGTTAGTCAGAACAATCTCTCGTATTGCAGTAGTCTGATAAAGAATATGGTTAAAAAATACAGAAAGCTCTGATATTAGTAACCCAAATAGTCTGAAAGGTAGAAGAAAACAGTCCTAGTATAGGAGTGGCAGAATTGATTTCAGTTTCTACCTGTAACCTAAATAGCTTCAGATCCACAGGGTTCAGCACTGTGACATAAATGCAACAGCAGCTTCATTGGCAATTTGGTGGTAACTGATTCTGACTGTGCTAGCTTTAGGGCAAATATGGGCTTTAGGAGGCATTCTTCCAGACAAGAATAGTCTTCAAATCCTGAAAAGCGTGGATACATATCAGGAGCATTTAACCCAAAGATCAGATGAAACATTAAACTTTCTTTCTCAATAGTCGTATGAAATGTTGACATGGAATTGAAATGCAAATCTATTTAGGGATTTTGTCCATTATGAAAATTTCTATTTGATTTATGTTGGTTTGTACAAGTCTGCATATGCTGTTTATCAGATTCACTACTTATTATTTTACAGGAACAGGAACTATTTTTTCTCAGTACACTTGAGTCTTGATATACAGGCACCACTTTGAGGCAGATATATTCTGGAGTGCACTTCTCATACTTTGTAAACCTTGTCTTTTGTTCTTTCAGACATGCTGTTTGTTGTAGCAATAGTTCTTTAAAGAAAAGTTCCTTAATTCATCAAAACCCCCTGGCTTAATAAAAGAAACAAAGCATTTAGCACAAGATAATCTGCAACTGCTCTAGTACTTCACCAGATTTTAATTAGTGATTAATTTATAGAAGCATTCTTAACACCAGATTCCTAGGAATTGTCCTATCAGTTCTAATGTAAGTGCATTAACAGGATGCACCTGTAAGCTAGTTCACATTGGACACCAAACTCCCTGGGTACAAATACCCATAACTGCTCCCTGGATCCATCTATTGTGACCAGAAGGGACAATGACCACATCCTAGAATAGCAGAGTTCCAACCTGAAATGTTTCCTACTTGGTTGGTGAGAGCCCCTCAGGTAGCACTTAGAATATTTCACGATGCCTAGGTCTCCCCTAAAAAGAACTTTTTCTTCCTTTAATATTTTCTAGTATAGGAATGGCAGAATTCTACCAGCTGTGTATTTGACAGATTGATATTAGAAATTACAACCAACTTTCAATTTTAAGAAAGTGAAAACTTCTATTTTTATCCACAGTGGGTAGAGAGGCTGGCTACCACTTTCCCACAAAAGACAGGATACAAAAAAGATGGAGCAAGTCCAAATTTGAACTTCTTATATGGGAAGGTAAAGGTAGGCAATGATCAGAGTAAGTCAAGAAAAAAACAAGCTCCTTCTGATCTGTGAGGCAGTGAAAGCAAAATATTAATAATAATTTTAACAGAATTGGAAGGGAGTGGCAGAGAGCTGCACTGTTCCTGGTGCCTGATCTGTTTATCTCCAACTGCACAGACAGCATAAGCAACACGGGCATGGGCTGGGGGCAATAGGAAACACAGCCTGCCCCAGCATGTGCACGGTGGTGGGAAGGAGCAGCAACTCCAGAAGACAGCGAGCATGAAAAGTATGATTACTGAACTATTGGAAATTTAATTTTTTCTTCTCTAGAGTATAAGAAAATCCAGTTAAAACGGCAGTTTAAGCCACCCCAGCTTAATATTACCCATTAACCCAGGCCAGGCCCTTTGGCCAGCCCTGCCCAAGCCTTTCCACCATTCCGACTGTACCTATACCTGCACAGCTTCCATCCTGCACCGCTCATCCCGCATCCCGCACTACCCATCCCGCACCCTGCACTGCTCATCCTTCATCCCGCACCATCCATAACACACCACTCATCCTGCATCCCGCACTGCCCATCCTGCATCCTGCACCGTCCATCCTGCATCCCACACTCCGCATCCCGCACCCCGCGCCGCCCATCCTGTATCTCGCACCCTGCGTCCCGCACCGTCCATCCCACATCCAGCATCCCGCATCCCGCATCCCGCACCCCACATCCCGCACCTTCACCCCGCACTCCGCTCCCCG